>NC_136904.1:88427078-88462078 GCF_949606895.1 Notothenia rossii
CCTCCGCTTTTGGAATTATTTCGTATTTTTAGTGAGACGTAATAAAAGCGGCATTAAATTCTATCAATCAGGAGCTATTCTTGTTGTGAGGAGGCGACTGTCAGCGTGACACACGCCCGGCTGGCTCTCTATTCTCATTAGCTGTTCTGGGGTCAATTTATGGGCAGTTTGGCCCTGGGGTTAAGGTTTAGGATTTGGAGTGTGTAAGCTGATGCTGGGTGTTTGCCTTGGCCCTGACCTGTATGCAGAATCTCCAACTACTGCTGTCTAAACAACAGGGTGCGAGAGTACATACAACACATGGTTAAATGGAGAGGCACGTGCTTCTTTTGTATTTTTAAAGTAGATTTACAACGA
Source organism: Notothenia rossii (assembly GCF_949606895.1). Classification (NCBI taxonomy): domain Eukaryota; kingdom Metazoa; phylum Chordata; class Actinopteri; order Perciformes; family Nototheniidae; genus Notothenia; species Notothenia rossii. Next base: position 88,427,436 of record NC_136904.1, read on the forward strand.
CTCGTGCTAGAATTATGACATATTTTACCCAAATGACTAACATTGGCTCTTCATTAGGAACTTAATCAGATACTAAGTGCATGTTTTCGGCACACTTATTGCTGATTTGTGTTTCAAGCAGAGGTCGCGTTAACCGAATATTTTTTTTAACAATGACGGAAAAATCTGAAAGCAATCCGTCATTTTTACAGATTAGAACAAACTCGGAACAGCGCCAAAGTTTCCCCGCAGCGAGGCTCCGGTGTTATGCCGTGTTATGCATGCCCGCCAAAAAGGAAATTATACCGTTTCCAAACCTAACGTTGTCGTACAAAACATTGAAATGTCTGAGTTTTGGCTTTACGCTGTGCGCGCTCCCGCGAGGTGCAGTGGGCATGCCTAACACGGCGCTAACTAACCCCCCCCCCCCCCCCCCCCCCCCCCCCCTTGTCAGAGTTGTGTAAAGGCCGACGGGTAATACTGGATTTTGACGGAAACGTTACGATCCTGTCCGTCCAAATGAAAAAGTCTAGCGCAACCTCTGGTTTCAAGTATTTTTATTAGAAGCATTTTAAACATTTATTCAGAATATGGAACAGCTTCAATTACAAGGCTAACTCCAAAATAAATTAAAAAAGAAAATGGTAGACAAACAATCATACATAAATCACCCATTTCTTGTAATTCTTTTTGATTGATGACATTTTAAGTTTCATCGATTACCTGCAAGTGCATGTTAATTTCCCACTGTGTTGCAGAGATCAAAACATTATGCAGTTCAAGAATGCTTTTCCTTTCATCCTTAGCAAACATTGCTGTCTCGAACAGTCTTATTGGAGATGCATTTCATTTAGTTATTTAACTGAAATTCAGCAAAGAAGATCAGAGTTGGGATAAATTCTTCCTTGAATTTTGTATTTAAGATTATCATTATTCCTAAAACTCTAAATAAACATGCAACTTGTTATCAAACGTACTAAAAGGAAGGCTTTAGTGACGTGTCTGGATATAAAATCCTCTCAATCCCCACCTTCATCCACAAGTTATCACGTGTTGGTCTGAAACACGGAGCACAGTGGCATGATTGATATATTCTTAGTTTGATTTAGTGCTGCGAGATTTAATGACAACTGCTGTCTAAACACATGGCGGCCAAACAGTAGAAGAAAAGGGGAGAGGGAGGGGAGGGTCAGTGAGGAGGTATTCCTGGACTGTTATTTCACACGGCGAGGCTGCAGGGGAGACTTAAAGCAGGATATATCACTTAAACCCCACCACGCGCCTTAGCATAGCGCTGTGCTCCAGCACGGCGTTCTGCAGACGCTCTGCCGCTGTGCCTGTGCAGCGAGGCGTCCTCAGACACGAGGATCAGGCGTAATGAATAGAGGATACAAGAGAAGCCCGCTAAGCCGCAGCCGTCGGGCACGAAGGTCGGCAAGATGTTCAGATTGCCACTTAAATCGGTCATGAAAATACTATCGAATAGATCTGTGAGCGTCTGCAGATTGTTGGTGAAAGAGGACCTGGGAATGTGAAACGTGAAGCTGGATTTGATTTGTTCTGTAGGGGCTTAATTAGCTATACCCAGGGTCTTTTAACTTAGCCTATTCATTAGAAAGTTACACACACTCGGCATGAATGAACAATTTGCAAACCATGCTGTTAAATGTGCTTTTTAAATATGTAATTTGACTTTCTAGGCATCTTTGGTTTATATATATTTTTTCGTGGTAATAACCTTTTGAAGCGTTTGAATTGCAAAAATTCAATCAAGAAAGAAAAAAGAGTGTCCAAACACACCTCCATCAGTAAAGTCTGTGTGTGGGAAACCCTGTTCATTTTACATACATACATTCATTTACAAAAATATAAGAGACTTAATGTTCACTCTGATGGTTTACATAAAGCTGCTAATGGTACCCCACTGAAATGAAAGGGAACCAACGACTAACTAGAAAGACACTTACAAATGGTCTTCAGTTATATAAAAAAACACGATGCAATTAATTAAATTACTTTGTTCCAGGCTGAAACATTGAAAAAACAATTTGAGGAATTGTCTTAACATTTCGTGGTGATCTCCTGACCTTACCTCTAGTTATACACTATTAAAATTTGAGTATAATATCTTGAAAATGATTGTATAGATTGCCATGAAATGTGGTATTCATATTCTTGTTGACCGTTGCTAACCCCTACATTTTATCAAGACCCATCAGCAAGTCTAAACGTTTACTTTTAATGAAATATCTTCACTTATAGGTGATGGTTTGCCCCTAAAGTTGGTACAGCCTTTCATATCCCCCCTCATGACAGATGTTGATAATTGACCCTCTTACTTTTCTTAATGCCATCATAAGTACCATTTTTTTTTTGTTGCCACATCAGCACTTTGTTACGTGCCATTAAGCTAATTTGAACAGGCTCACAACCATGATGAACAAAATGTACCTCCAAATTATAAGCATGTAAAAATTGTACATGTGAGCACGCTAACGTTAGCATTCAGCTCACTATGCTTTGGCACAGCCTCACAGATCTGCTGGTATGACTGTAGACTCTTTGTTAACCTCGTAAAGTTTGTGACAAAATGACACGAATCAACTCTGTGAAGATGTTGGCGTTGAGTTTTAATGAATAGCTTCTCCGCTTTTGTTTGCATATGCTGACAGAATAAACAAACGCACAAAGATGACTCAATTATAATTTAGATAAAAAATGTTGACGTTGACATATTTTTTTGTTTTTTTTTGTGGTCCACATAACTCGGCCTCTTTTGTGCATTCAGAAAGGGCTCGGCCCACATCTGCTGTTCTGTAGTCATGTGGTCTGTTTATGCGTAGCAATGCATGTTGAATTACAACCATGAAGGAACCATGATGGCTTTTTATTGCTATGCTCCCTCATGCTTTGAAGAGGAGATCTGTACATTGACGCACTCTACCTGGGCTAAGGTTCACATGTGAAACCATAAATACTGAACGACTGAGTGTCTGTCACTGAAGATGTGAAAACATGTCGGCCTGCTTTGTTCAAGGCATGAATCGGGACAGGAAATTCAACTTGAAATGTTGTTTCTTTGCCAAAATAACTGGCAGTAAGTACCAGCTTTAACAGTTTTATTGGCATTTGACTGGTGGCTGGTGTTAATTAAAGGTATTACAATGTGTGTTTATGCAACTTTGGCAACCCCATGTGGGAACTAAACGTGTGTGAATCCCTTCACTTTGGATTTGGATGCATCGGCTGCGTATGCGGTCAGTTGAAAGTGTCGGCGTTTCCGTTTATCTGTCAGTCCGTCTTATCTTTCCAGTGGAAAATTGACGTGTCACATTAGTTATTCTAGAGGCTGCTGGAGGGGTTGAGATAGGAGCAGGTGATGTCTTTTAAAAACCCACCAAACCCACAGCCACATGCCCTGGTCACTCCGCGCACATTACTCATCCCGGAGGCATGTACACTCAGACACACACACACACACACACACACACACACACACACACACACACACACTTAGTCGGTCTCTTTTCAGCATGGCATGTTTGACGTTAACCTCAATATGTTGTATTTTAGAGCTTGAATTTAAATTGAAGTAGTTTCAACTTTAAATGTACATATTAATTAATATGTGTTTTCAGGGTAGTAAATAAAAGTAGTTTGAGTGAGATCTAAAATAAACAGGCAGGATATTTTTGCCATAATTTGTCGAAATTCTATTGTGTTTTATTCTTAACTTGGTATTAAATATATATATATATAAACCATTTGGATGCATCATTAATCAAGCCATCTAAACAACATCATACTCAAAGAAATAATCTATTATTTTTATAACAACAATATCACTTATATTCAATTCCAGTGTAAATGTTTTGGATCTAAGTCAACTAAAACAAGAGCAGAAAAAATAGAAACTACTCAAAAGCAAACATGACATTAAGTGAGTTATCAGATTGAGTTTGTTTTCTCTAATGACTTTAGGAGTAACTGCTTAAACATCATCTCTTCTCAGAAATCTTGATAACGCTTGGCTTTATCAAAGCTACATGTTTGTTCTTAGGATATGTTGGTTCTGTAATCTAATTCCATTTGTGTTATCAAATTAAGTTTAGATGATATGTTTTTCCCTAATTTAAAACAGATCGGTTCAGATGTCCCATCCTGTCTGACCCTTTTTACGTCTTTGTCTGCCTGTGTAGAAACAGTGGTAGTGGGTGTGTAGTTATCATTCCTGAGGGGTCTTGTGAGTTTTGTCATGTGATCCTTCGTACATACTTCTGTCACTGAGGTGCCCCCCCCCCCCGTCTGCAGTGTGGTGACCGGGTCAGTCCCTGATGCAGAGAAAAAGTTATTACATGTTTAAAAAAAAAAGTATTGTATCTCAAGGATTTACGAGATGATATCCTGCCAAGTTTTTTAATTAAAACTGGTTCATTTTGTGAATGAAGACGGACATGAAAGTTGAAAGAAGGAGCATTTAATTGATGTAGTAAAAATGAATAAATACAAAATAAATCATTTTCTGATTAGAAATAAATAGTTAAAACCTGCAATAAAACAAATGACCATGATCTCATGTTGCAGTATCCTCCTTTCTCATTCCTTCCATCTTCTGAAAGGTTCAGATGGAGGTCTTCTGCCTCACCACGACTATTTTTAACAAGGCCTAAAAGCCAAGCATTGGACTGACACACACACACACACACACACACACACACACACACACACACACACACACACACACACCTCAGACAGGTGCCAACTTCTGTGCCGAAAAGTGTGGTGTGGTGTGTTGTGGTGGGGTGTGTGTGTGTGACTGTGGGTCAGTGTGTGTGTGTGTGTGTGTGTGTGTGTGTGTGTGGGGGGGGGGTCGGAGGAATGCTCGACCTCTCCGGCCTCTGCCGCTGTTTGGCTTTGATCAAACATTCCTCCAGAAGTTTCCCCCCTTCTGCTGTCACCGAGCCACGGGCCAGCGATCCGGTTGTGAGTGCCTTTTTTTATTTTATGAGTTTAATGCCAGTGATGGAAAACAAGATGGGTGTCATTTTGAATTATTAGATTTGTTTTACAAGCAAGCAGAAGAAGGAAACATTTGCTGAGTATAACATGCTGAAACAAGCTTCCACAAAAAAATATTAAATCTGGCAGTAGTACTTTTTAATTAAATTCTTCCATCCAATATCCTGATTAGGGACAATAAAAGAATCCCTGCTTAAACGCTTAAAACACCTCGCAAACAATCCCACATCATTTATTTATATTTTTATTGGAGATTCAAACGTTTTCAAATATACCCAAAAAAAGTCTGGTATAATTTTTTTTATTTCTCGCTTACTGTGCTCTTTCAGATACAAATATTTGTAAAGACAATTCTCAGAAATGGAACAAATCTAATGAGATCTAAGACCTAACAAAGTAAAGCAGCTAAGATATATGAATGTAATATGTAAAGTCAAATATCATAGCCTGGTGAGTAATAGTAATATATACAGCTCTGGAGAAAAGGAAGTGACCAATCCAAATGTTCTTAAATCTCAATCTCTACATATATGGCAGCCATTTCATTTCAGTTTTTGTTCAATTCCAACACAGAGAAACGTTGTCAGTAGTTTATAGAATCAAATAAAAACATATTTGTTCTCAAACGAGTAAAACAAGAGAAACTGAGAATGCGGCAGTGGTCTCTTAATTGTATATAAACTGTAATGTAAACTTAATTTGAACTGATATTCGATTATTAGGTCAAGTCTCAAATATTTCCATTTGATATAAACTTGAAGACTTCGGATTAGAGCTGAAGAAATGTATTAATTAGTGGATGGACCCGTTACGTTTAATTGGTTTGTCAGAAGAATCCCTGTATCCTGCTCCTGTATTGTTTAGTCAGGAGAAATGACATTTAGAGTACATTTATCTGACATGAGAATTCTGCTGATTTGTGTAGTCATGAAACCTTCATCAGGAGATTGAATTTGTTTTAAGAACAAGGAGGACAATAGTTTTGCTCTTTGGGGAAGGTGCTGAAATGTTGATTTGTGTGTGAAGAGTGTGGTTATAAGATGTTTTGATTGAGGAAAGTGAGGGTGAGGAGTGAGAAACGCTTCGTGTGGGAGTGCTTGAGCTATGGGAAAAGCATGTTGTGTGTTTGAGAGACTTGAATAAAGACAGGAAGTGCTTTGCGGCTGCGTGGGGAGAAAGTGTGTGTTGTGGGTTTGTAAAAAAACTTGTTGTGGGCGAGCGGAGAAAGTCTTAAATAAGAAGTCAGTGTGTGTGTTGTGGCGGCTTTCAGAAATAAAGACTTGTTAAGCAGAAAAGACCAACCGGCACAAAGGAAGGCTTTAAAGTGTGGTCAAGGACAAAGAATAAAGACACATGGGAAAGTAGACAAGAGGGGAAAGAGAGCATAGTGATACAAGTGTTACAAGGGAAACAAGAGTCTTGGAAAGCAGTCAGGAGGAGAGACACGGTGATTGGCCGAGGAGGCAGTGGGGGAGTGTTTCAAGGCAGTAAGGAGTCTCGAGGACGTCTTGATTTTTGAAGAGGAGTGGACAAAGAGGCAGAGCAGCTCAGAGTCTCCATTGGCTGCAGCTAGAGTGAGCTTTTAAAGATCTTGTGAGGAAGCAGCAGAGGAGAAAAAGCCGAGTGCTGGAAGGAAGGAGAGGTGAAGAAGGGGACAAGGGAAGTGAGATCGGGGAAGGAGGTGAGAAACGAGGCTTGGAGTTTCTCTGTGGTTAATAAAGAGCTGACAAGGGGGAAAGAGAAGAACAAAGCAGGGAGGGCGAGACTTAAAAAAAGGCTATTGTGGAGTTTAGAGTGGCAGCATTAATGAGAGGCAGACGAACCACAGCCTCAGAGACGTAAATACCCAGAGCTCAGTGACAGGAGCTGGTGTGTTTGTGTTTGCCGCTCCTCCTCCTGTTCTTCTTCCTCCTCCTCCTCCTCCTCCTCCTCATGCTGTTGTTGGCCTTAACTGACGGCGGTTCACTGGGGCGCCACTACATCGCCATGTTCGAGGCCACACAGAACGTCATGCTGAAGCCCACGGAGACCTGGAGGGAAGCGCTGCTGGACACCCGCGTCATGGATCTGTTCTTCACCGTGAGTAACCCTCTCCATCACTCCTGTGGTTGTCCCTTCCCTCAGAACGCGGCTTCGTATGACGTGTGTAAATATGTGGCCTTTTGGAGTTGAGCTAGGGCTGCTCGATTATGGCAAAAATCCTAATCTCGATTTATTTGGGTCAATAATTGATATCACGATTATTAAAAACAATTATCCATTTACTTTGAAAACATCCATTTATTGAGAAATGTGAACAGTATGTTTTTAACAGTTGGTGACCCTGAACTTTAAGTATAACTCAACTGAAAAACCAATTAAAAAAATAAATAATAATAATACAAAAATAATCGTTTTTTCTATAAGGCATTGTTTTCATTGTTTTACTGGTGAAATTCTCTTCCGTTGAATTCAAACCGGATTACGATAGCTTCATTTAACCTGACAAACGATGCTGATGTGCATCATGATCAACTTAAAGGAATATTTCACCCCCAAGAGGAGAATTTCGATATCAATTACTAGGGATGTAACGATACCAAAAACTCACGGTACGACAATATCGCGATAAAAAGTCCACGGTACGATATTTATCGCGATATTGAAAAATAAAGGGAAAAAAAAGTGAATTTCTTTTTTTCTTTTTTATTAAATAATACATCTGATTTGTACTGTATTTTAGTAGGATAGTAGTATTTTAAAGTGTCAACAATATAATAATCAGACCCTGCAATAGAATAAATCAAGTTTCACTTTTTTCAAGTAACTCAACTCTAACTCACTCACTCAGCATCATCAAGGTTATCTTTTAGGAAGATGAGCATGTCCACATTTCCAGGTAGAAGCTGGGATGTTTGGGTGTTTACAATATCCCCTGCTGTGGAAAAAACTCTCTTGCTTGGTACTGATGTTGCTGGGACAGAGAGATATGCTTTGGGCATGGGTGACAGCAGTGGGTCAAACTACATTGTCTCTCCACCACTTCAAAAACAATACAGTTTTTGCCAAGGCTTATTGACAGCGCGAGATATAAACATACTGTTGGTACTTGTCAATGTCTCTAGGTATGTACATGTAGCCCTGTGAATACGATGTCCTTTTGTGTTATCTGTTGTTCTATGTTCACGTTGTAACCTACTTGCTGCCATGTTGGACAGGTCTCCCTTGAAAAAGAGATCGATGATCTCAATGGAACCATCTGGTTAAATAAAAAATTTTAATTATAAAAAAATATATATATATTTTGTCAGTCTCACGACGGTATTGAGACATCTATTTACCACGATATTCGATATATCGTTACCTCCCTATCAATTACTCACCCTGTGTTACCTTCAATTCTTAAAGATAAAGGAGTTTTTTTCTCATGCCTTCGCGGTGACTAAGAATGCAGAAACTGAGAAAAAGTCTTGTCTTAAATCACCAAATTGACACCTCATTTAAACGTGGGGTAGGTAAGTTTCAGAAACCGGCTCGAGTGCACTAAAATTTGAAAGTACACAGCCAAAAAGAACCCGCCCCTTCCTTCAGACTTCCTTACAGAGCACCTCCTCCGCGAGAGCAGTACCGTTACATATCAGGCAAAGCTAGACACATCTAGGTTAGCAATACTACACAGCCAAAGCAACTCCGATATTGACTCTGGTTTGACTTCTCCTAGTTTCCACTTTCTTTTTGTTCTTAATTTGCTCAGTTACATTTTTTCTTTTGCGACCAGTAGACGATGTTGAACCTAACTCTGCCATGGTGAAAGTGGCCGCCTTTTGCTGGCGAGTCATTGAAGTACTGCTGCAATGCACGCCCAATGAGGGCACGAGATGGGAGGCTGACAGACAGGGCGGCAATCCAATCCGTTTAGCCGGCCCGGCTGTAGTTTTTACAGTATTACGTCTTCCACAGATGACATTTTTGTATGGATTTTTTGTCAAAGCACTTCAGATATTCATTGCTATCGGGATGTTAAGAGCATTCCATGGAATATAACAAAAAGTGTATCTCGAGCCGGTTTCTCAAACTTACCTACCCCACCTTTAAGGGCAGAAAAACCATATGAAATCATTTTTGAGAACTCAAAATTCCTGCAGTATAATCCAAGTCTCCTTTATCCAGCATGCTCACTACTTTCCACATATTTTCTGTGTTAGAACCATAGTAATTCAAACACTCCTGCACGCCTGTCTATATGTCCTCCTGGTTTCCATCCATCCATATCGTCCTATCAGGGAGGTCTGTCTTTTTTCTGTCTCTAGTTTGTGTGTGTGTCCCGCTTTACCCTTTCTCTTTATTCCTTTTCGTTCTGACCTCTCGATGGTGGTTTCTTCATGATAAACAAATAGAGACAGTTTTGCCTTTTCACGTTGGGTAAACCCATTTCAATGGACCTCATCTTTTTGGCACATTTTGTAAAGTTTTCTCTAGTTGTGTGGGTTTTTCTTTTGCACCATTAAGTAGATTTATGGATGCTTTGCAGCGGGGTCGTGTTATTGTGCGACTGTCCAGAGGACCGCCCGGGGAAGTAAATGTGTATTTCTGTGCAGTGGCTTGTGTGTTTTAAGAGGCGGCCCACGCTGGCTGAGCAAACGGTGTGGAAGAGTTGAGTGGAACAAAAAGGTCAGCTCGTCTTCCTCTTCAGCGTCCAGCCAAATACTGCTCCACTCAAGATTCAAAGGTTTTATTCTCATACGCACAAAGCTACAGTGTAGAAATGACAATGACATTCTGGCTTCTCCAACAACGCAACAATAAAATACAAAAATACAAATAAAAAGTAGTGCAAAAAGTCTATATACATGTCAATAGAATATACGATATGTACAAGAACAGAATATGAAATGAAATTATGGTGATTAGTAGGGATGCTCCGATCGCCAATTTTGGGGCCGATCGCCGGAATCAGTGGGCGGGGCCTATGGGGATCTTCCATTTAAAGTGATGTTTAAAACTCAGTTGATGGGGCTCATTCACTGGAGCTTCAACAAACAACATCCAACATAATTATTACATTCAAATTAAGTACTCTCTTTCTCTGTCTCTCTCTCTCTCTCTCTCTCTATCTATCTATCTATCTATCTATCTATCTATCGCTCTCTCGCTCTCTCGCTCTCTCGCTCTCTCGCTCTCTCGCTCTCTCGCTCTCTCTCCTGACAGCCTGTCAGTGTCTCATGCAGCTCACTGATCCAGTAATGAGTGACCCGACAGTGAAGAATAAATATAGAGGTAGATCAAATAGCTAAGTGTGTTATGTCTAACTCTTAGTGTGTGTTTCGCTCACCGGTCCGTCACAGCTGGCGGAGCTGCAGGATTTCTGCTTCACACACGTTGCATACCGCTATTTTACTGTGTTTTTTGGACACCTTAAAATACTGCCAGACCGGTGAAGCCATTTTGGCGAGCTTGTTTTGCCGCGAACAGAGAAAAGCATCACTTATTTTACGTCACGATCGGCATTTTTAGAGAGCACCGATCGATCGGCAGAGAGTGAATATCGGCCGATCGATCGGAGCATCCCTAGTGGTACGTTTTAATCCCAAAGACCCACAGGTGGTCATTTGAGAGGGTCCCAAGGGAAATGAAGTGGGTCCCTAACAATAGTATAATTCTCCATAATAGTGGAGCAAAATGACATTATTTCCTTTTTAAATGTAGTGGAGTAGAAGTATAAAGACACATAAAATAGTACCTCAACATTATACTTAAGTACCGTACTTGAGTAAATCTACATGCTTCCCACCTCTGTTAATGTTTAAATGTATATTATCATTGAATAAATAATGTTAACAAAGCTAAAAACTTTACTTGTAAAACTTTATGAACATTGAATGTGATATACAGGGACATTAAGTGAGTCATACATGATAAGATAAGCTGATTATATTCTCTTTGTATCACTGAGTTTTCACTCAACAAAGAATTCTGATAAAATAAAATGACACATACAGTAAGCGCCCTTAGTCTCTCCCACTATTATTAGACTACAAAAGTGGAAGGGTGGATTTTATTGCAGGTTGTATATTTATCAAGATCACTCTTTATCCTTCACCTGGAATCACCTGTATCTCCAACAACATCAATACCTCTGTGTACTTCTCTGCAGTTACACCCTGTCACTGTTGACCTCACCCGATCCGTCCATTTTGAATATTGATTGGATACTGGTCCACTCATTTAACCTTCTTTGCCCTGACACACACTAACAGTAGGAAAGCTGTGGGCTGCCATGAGTAGTTTGATGATTCAGCATGATGGGGTGTGTTATTTGTGCAGGTTTTTCTTAATTGTGTTGCCTTTTTGTTCTCTCACAAACAAAAAACAAATCATATTTTACAGTCAGAGTTTTGAATAAGCTATAATTTCTTGCACTTTGTTTGCAGTCTTCTTGGGGAATTACGCTGCTGCTAGACACTGCTCCACTGATTCCAAACAGTAGCAATATAAATCAGATGCTTTAGGAAAACTCTGGTTGTTGTTTCTTGTTCTTTGGAGAAGCTGCTTCAGTCAATAAGCGGGAATTATTTTGAGAAAAAAAGAGACAAGGCTTTCCTTTGAATCTGAAAAATTCTAAAAACCACACACGACTGATAATTGAAAAAATATGTCCACTATTCCCTTAGCCTCCTTTTTAGATGCGTCCTTACCTTCTTGTGTTGCTTTGTTTCAATAACGTTGGCAACAGAACAGACACATCCTCGCTCCGGGAACATTTAAAGAAAATACCGATATGAAGCGGGAGCTCTGTCGATACAGACACCGTCTAACACTTAAAGTGCTGATTGAGAAGGCTTATCTACGAGTCAGTTAATACTGTATTTATGTATTTCACTGTAGGGAAATCCTACACAACGTGCCTCTAGGATTGATTGTCATGTTGTCACTTAAAACGTATTGACGTCTGGTGTTTCTATACGGGATAGCAACTGTCTTCTCACTTCAGCACCTTTTGGTTCAGCGGCAAAAATATCTTCTAAATCCTCAGGTGTCTCTTACTCAGTTTAACATTGTGGTTATTTATGGTTGGTCTTTGGTAACACTTGATAACTGGTGAACAAGACCAATATAAATGCCTGTCTTATAGCTTCCTCCATGTAAATAAACAGAATATATACACGTAAAAACACGGCATTAATCCCGAGAAAGTTTTCAGTGTGATTGTTCTGCCTCTGAATTCACAAAGCAATCACTGATAACTGTAATTGGCTGCAAACAGCGGCGGTAATCAGAGGTTTGTAACACAAAGCGCTCAGCCCTAATCAGGGATTTGATTGGCCGCTCTCGGCAGTCAGGGGTTCGGGATGAATACAAATGTTTGTCATTTTTCGGTGGGTTCTCTTTGCTGCTGGAATCTGCAGGATGTGTTTTGTGTTGGTTTCAGTTTTCACGCCTTCGGTCTCATCTCTCGCTCTGGTATTTCTAGTAGCTCAACTGTTTGTTATTGTGAGACGGCTGCGGCACCGTCAGCTGTCTGCCTGTCTCTCTCTGTGTGTCCGTGTGTGAGTGTGTGTGTTACAGCATCCTCCTGGTGGAGTCGTGTGCATATCTGTCTCAGTGGGATTGTGTACATTTTAGTGTTGTGTAGTATTATTGTGTGTACCCTCTGCATTGGTCTGTGTAGTGTGTGTGTGTGTGTGTGTATTTGTTCAATTTAATGGGGGTCCCTCTCTGCTTTTCCAGCTGCTGTGTCTCCTCAGCTGTGTGGGGTAACAGGCTGCACATCCTAAGTGTGTATCTGTCTGTGTCTGTGTTAGTGTGTGTGTCTGTGGGGAGGGGGCACTCAGAGACACGCGCCATCAGGGTCACAGTCCACTACAGACCAGTGGCAGGATTAGAGCCCGGCCCCAGGATTAGGGGCCCCTGTTAACAACCTCAGTAACCCACCCATCACACACACACTCTTTACCCTGCTGAGGGACTCATGGGAGGGGGGGGGGGGGGGGGGGGGGGTCTGTCCCTCTGTGGGTGGGTGTCTGTCAGTTTCCCATTAACTGGCTCCAGGGCTCCCTCAGCGATCAGGAGTTTACTGCAGGCTGCTGTTCTCATCACTCACGCATGTTTTTAGTACCCGTACTAAAGGATTATTCTTAAAATCAGGAGTTTATTTTTATCGATTTGACCGTCATTGCTCGTGAGCTATTTGCTGAGTTCTGGGAACACAGCGGCATCACTAAAGACATGTCAGACAGCATGACAAACAGAAGACAAATGTGACAGTCAAACTTATTTTAAAATAAAAGCAACTGTGAAAGTACTACACACATGGCAGACAGTTACTGATGGGTTATTAATGATGTTTCTGGTGCCCTCACACTTGATTTTCAACTCAAATGACTAATATAATAATCTCAAAACTGGACAGCTCTAGATTCTAGTCCCAACACACTTAAATGTAGTTTATTTTAAAGTATTTGTTTTCAGTCAAAAGCTAATGAGGTGTAATGTTGTTAACGGTCAGTGCCTTAAACCCCCTTGGGTGACCTGTTTGAACAAGAGAATAGCAATTAAAACATTAAGTATAGTCTCATATCTAGGGATGTCTCGATCACCTTTTTTTGCTCCCGATCCGAATCCAACCATTTGATTTTGACAATCTGTCGATACCGATTTTTCCCGATCCGATCTTTATGCAATGCATTAAGAGAAAAAAAGGTAACAGATAACGGCTGGTCATCCAACTCGATGAATTCAGCTATCTTGGCTGTTATTGTTTTGGCCTTTCCACTTTTCTGGGGCAGTTTCTCTTTCCTTTTTAAAAGTCTCTGAAAGTGTCGGTTGTTTCAGTGCCGTTACCTGAGTGGCCGCTGTGTACTCGTCGTGTTGTTGTTGGTGTTTGTTTCTCAGGTGGCGTATTAGATTGGTCGTGTTGAACGTAGCTCTGTTCTTTCCACAAACATTGCATCTGGCTGTTACACTGCCTTCGCTTTCAATTTTATAATACTTCCAAACTCCTGACATTTTTCTCTGTCCCGACTCCCGAGTCACCAGCTGAACGTAGCCTCTCGTTAGCTTACTGCTACTATTAGACACTGCGCCCTGCCCACTCTGTTGCCAGATTTGAGAGAAATAAGCAACCAGGTCTATGAAAACAAGCCCCAAAGAAGCAACACATACATGATGTACTGTCATTTTAAACCAAAACTAAGGCCTCAGGATGACTTTAATACGTGAACATGGTCATTTTTGTTTTGTAACATTAAATACAAATAATTAAAATATAAAAAATAAAAAAATCCCGATCCCAAATTTTTTTTCTCCCGATTCCGATCTTTTCAAAATCACGTGATCGGATCGGGACATCTCTAATCATCTCTAATGGAAATGATGGCCAAAACTATGACAATCAGATCCAAGTGGTAATACAAGTGCTGCAGCATACTGCCTATTCAAGCCAATACCAAAACTAGATCATTATTGATGGCTAATGGTCCTGTGTGAAGCTTGAGATCGGGGGTCTCCTCTCTGATTGGACACGCACATGTTTTTTTAATTGGCTCACTAATAATGCAGTTTGTAGCAGCCATTTTGTTTGCTGCTAAACCGTTGTTTAATCCAAAGCTTAAGGTTTTTTTTCAAGGTGTCTTGTGGACAAGTATTCATCTCTTTTCCACTTCAACTGGTGACAACTCTGACTCAGGGATCGAGTGTTTTGAAGATGGATAAACAAAAGAAAGAAGGAGAATGTGTTGGAATAGAAAGGGGAGACAAACACAAGAGATTGAAGGGATAAATACAATTTATATATGGAGTGAAACATGGATCAATTGGTGTGAGAGAGTGTGAGGGAGATTTGGGGATAAATTGTCGTTGGTAGATTTGAAATGAAGAAGGACCCGGTGGTTGTTGGTGTTTGAAAATAACCACACTCCTCCTTTGCCGATTTAACACCTGGTGACCACAGTGAACGGAAAAGAAAAGGGAGATTAGACAAACTGAGGCGTCTGTAATTTTGGCGTCAGCTGTGTGTTTGTGTTTCTCTGAATCTTTAGTTTCTGTTTTGCTCCAAGTGATTGCAGAGCGGCTTCAAATTATGATTGAGTGTGTATCCACATGCAAACACAATTACACACACACACACACACACACACACACACACACACACACACACACACACACACACACACACACACACACACACACACACACACACACACACACACACAACCCATGTGGTTTTTATGCAGACATCCATTTATCTCTGAATAAACAAATGTTCAGTACTACTCACAAAATAGACACTGCTGTAGCACTAACAGACACACAAAAAATTAATATTTCAATCTTTCCTTCATTAGATTAGCAAAATACAGACACTCAAATCAGATAAGACCTTTATTGATCCCCGTAGGGAAACTCATGTGTTATAGCTGCAATAGAATAGGAGAGAAACGCAACTGAGAATAAACACAAGGATAATAATATCTATATATAGTTTCTCAATTGTATTACAAGAGAAAGATATATACGGCAGTGGCGAACCGTCAGGGCCTTCAAGGTATTCAGAGAATTTCAGTGGTTTTGTGTTAGAAAAGAAAGCAACCAATCAGATCTTGTTCTGGGTCTCTGGGTAGAATATCCTTCAACCAAGGTATCCTACATCCTTGATAGAATGCCCTGGCCGTTGCACTGAATGAGAACGTACGTTTGGACTGATAGTTTGATCAACCAATCATATATTGATTTGTAGCCAATGGGCGTATTCTTTCAGAGTTTCCCTCGGTTCCAGGGTATTCTAAAAGGCCCGCTAGTTAACTGGCTCGAGACAGAGGATCTAGATCAGGGGTGTTAAACTCAATTTAATCGCGGGCCACATCAGCATTACGCTTGCACTCAAAGGGCCGGTTGTAACTTTAATACTATATAAAAAAACATATATAAATATAATATATATAAAATAATGTGTTATATTACAAAGTTGCCTCTGCATTGGATTATTATCGGATAGGGTAATAACTTCCTAATTAACTACGTCTGAAAGCAGAAGTTTAGGGCAGATAATTACAAGTCTCTTCAGTGCGCATGTCACAAAATGATTTAAAAAGAAAAGCCAAATTCTGGAAAAACAAAAAAAAAGAAGTGACATTTTGAAAAATATATATAATTTTGCGAAAAAAATGCATATTTTGAAGAAAAAAAGTCAAATTCTGAGAAAAAAGTCAAATTTGAGATGCATTGTGGGACATGTAGTTTATGGGCAACGTGCTTCTGTAATAATAAACATATTATATTCTTTGCAAGCTCTTGTGGGGCCACATAAAATGAAGTCGCGGGCCGGATTTGGCCCCCGGGCCTTGAGTTTGACACCCCTGATCTAGGTGTGTGTGTGTGTGTGTGTGTGTGTGTGTGTGTGTGTGTGTGTGTGTGTGTGTGTGTGTGTGTGTGTGTGTGTGTGTGTGTGTGTGTGTGTGTGTGTGTGTGTGTGTGTGTGTGTGTGTGTGTGTGTGTGTGTGTGTGTGTGTGTGTGTGTGTGTGTGTGTGTGTGTGTGTGTGTGTGTGTGTGTGTGTGTGTGTGTGTGCGCGCACAGAAGGTCCAGTTGTGATAGACACGGTTCGCCACTGATATACGGTATCACTGTACAGCTACATGGTGATGGAAACCTACCCCGCTGTTCCTGGAAAGAGGTAGCGGTGCAGAGCAGACAGAGTGAGTGGTTTGGTGTTTAGCCCGTAAACACAATCAGTGAGGAGAGCAGCGACTGATGAGGCTGCCGCTGATTCTCCTCAGACTCTCCTGCAGGCAGACAGTAACCCAATCTGAGAGGGAGAGAGAGAGAGAGAGAGGGAGGGTGAAAAAGAGAGCAAAGACAATAAGTGGGAAGCTCAGTGTTGATTTGAAAAAAACAGAAAGATGAGCCTCTGAGCCCCCGAGGTAACAGACACCAGGCTTTGTCTCTTTCTATAAATACCACCATCGCTCTCCCCTCCTCTATCTGTCGTCCAGCATCCTCTTTCCCTCACCCTCTTCCTCACCTCCTCATTGTCGACATGCTTCTCTCCTCACCTCAGTTTTCAGCACATTTACTTCTCGCTTCGACTCAATTCCTCGTTACTCTTGGCCCTTTCTTTTCTCTCCAGTTATATTCTTTGTCCTTATTACAGCTGCGTACTGAAACCCAATACTTCTTTAGGACAGACAGAAATGTGTTTTTTGTATTATTAACGAATCTGAATCCAGAATAGGATGCTTTTTCAAATCCTTTTCCTGACAGATTCCCTGTCACATGTACTCACATTAAGCAACATTGCTTAGTAGGTAATGTTTGTTTCTGGTATTGGCTATTCTTTAATGCTCAGACAGCAGAGACACTGCAGTTGTGAGCTGTAGATTTAGCTATAAAGAAATAGTTTGGGGATTTTGTTATCCTTGGATCTTGTCCAATCTGAGAATCAAACACTGTCAGGTGACTGAAGTTGGATCTAAGTGAGATTTGATTCTTTTTGGACGATAAATAATAAAAAAATGCCAAGATTTTGTTTCTCCGATGTGAGGACTTTGATGCTTTTTACTCATATATGAAAGTAAATGAAATGTCTCTGGGTCTTACTTTCTTAGACATTATAATGAACATGTTTCACTATTTTGTGTCATTGTATATAATACACAATTAAACAAGAACATTCTGAAGTCACCTGAAATGATTATTTGAAATTCAAAAGTTACAACCATATTTTATTTTGCAGTTCTTTATTTAGGCTTCATTCTTGTGACCCTTTGTGTTGAGTCAACTTTTAACACGTTGCGTTATGCAGTTTTCATTAAATGCAAAAGAGTCTCACTCGCTCGCTGCCAAAGCAACCGTAATAAGCACCAAATTAGCAACTTTGACAATGCCAACTCTGCAGATACCAAACCCATCGATTAATCAGCTAGCTGTCATCTGAGCTGCATGCCCAAAATGTTCCATATTGTTGTATCTTGTTCTCTCTCTCCTGTCTTCATTCCCACTCCCTGCATACTCACACACACACACACACACACACACACACACACACACACACACACACACACACACACACACACACACACACACACACACAGACACACAGACACACAGACACACACACACACACACACACACACACACACACACATTGGGTATCTATAGTCAGACTCAAGGCGACTGACATTACTGGAATCGCATGGATCATTCGCTGGTGCAGCTGCTTTTTCAGAGCTCGCTCTGTTCAATCCTTTGGCCTTGCACTACCTCTCCCTTCCCTCCCACTCTCTCTCTCTCCCTCCCACTCTCTCTCTCTCTCTCTCTCTTGCTCACTCACCCGGCTCCCCCTCCTCTCACTGAGCTCTTCCAGAGGATGACTTCACGCTCTGGAAGAGGGCAGCAGCAGAAAAGACTACAGAGGCACTGGCTGCGTTACGTTAGCATCGGAGATCTCTTCCCAGCTGCTTTCGAGTAACGGGGCTCCAGAGGGGAGGAGGAAAAGCAGTGAGAAAGAATCTGAGGGGAGGGAGAAAGAAGGGGAAGAAGATTTGAGAGCAGAAGAAGAAGGGAGAATTAAAGTTTGATTGCTTCTGCGATGGAGTCACGCGCTCACGTGTTGTGTGGAGCCGATGAAGAAGCTCTCAGTCTGGATTTAAAAGGATGACAGTCAAAGAAGCGGGAGAAGAAAAAGAAACAGACGAAAAATCTTGGACCGGCTGAGAAGAAAGCCACAGGAGGGAAGGTATTTGAGCTCCGTGTAGTTCAGTCAGTGGAAACCCATGCTGCTGTGTTAACTCTCAGTGCTGCTTCCTCACTGTAACTGTCTGTCTGTGACACAACGCTTCTTCCTCTGTTGTCGGAGTGTGACAGCTCAGCACGGACCAACCTCCAAATCCCACAATCAAACAGCAGCTCAGAGCCGAGATGAGACTGACTCGAGCAGTGCTTTTTCCACCGGGAGCCGGATATCTCCCTCTCTGGGTTTGATTGAGGCTGTCTGTGGGCTCAGACCAGCTCAGTGATTGTTAGTCTGAGGCCGGGGGTCACAGCGTCTGAAGAGACAGACGTGTTACAAAAAAATCAATTCGCAATTTCGTTTCAGCTCAGCTTTACGGGTGCTGGGTGACGGCAGTGAGTATTACTCCTGACCGCTTTCAGCTGATCTGATTCTGACATTGGTGACAGGAGGGCGAGAGGTTCACCTTTTTGTTCTCGGTCAACGACTTCTCTGTTTCAAAGTGGTCTTCTGATTGCAGTTTGTTTAATAAGTCCACTGACAAAATGCATGAAAGTATCACCAGAGCATCTGAACAAAATGACCACTTGTAGATTACATTTGCTTTTACACTCACTGTATCTATGGCGATGTGACCGAGGGTCCTTCTTTCTCCCTCCGTAGACGCGTTAGGCATTTGCAGGGATAAAAAGTCTTAAACAATAATTGAATTCAGTTCAAATAAAAGCCTTAGAAAACAGTAAAATGCTTACATTTCACATACAAAGGTCTTCAATATTTCTACTACTCTTTTGTGGATCGTTGGGAGAGAACTGACCGGAGTGTTTTGTGATTTAAAATCCTCAGATTCTTATTTTATTTTATTTTTGAAAACGTCAGCACCGTCAAACTTGTAACACTTAAGTAGCAACACTAGGTTGCATCAACATATAATTGGTAAGTGTCGATCTTAGCAAAAACTTAATTCTGTCTATTCGTTAGTTTATTTGAGGTGAATTTGAACCTGATTTTTTATACAGTCAAGTCATTAAAAAGTGGTGTACTATTAATTCGCATTCAGTAAAATGCATACAATTTTAAGACTTGCATTTAAGAAAAAAGTTAACATCCCATTTCTTTGAGTCAAATTAAATCAATTATTCAAAATGAAAAATATAAATGTAGACCTAGACTCCGTACTGTACCACAACTAATTCAACAAAGACTTATATGTATCGAAAATGATAACACCGGTTTCATATAAATTACAAACGGCACGGAGGAACCAAGCAGATGTTTTTAAAACACTTCACCGACATGTACTCAAGTTGTGTCGCTGAATATTTCTTCTCTTAGGAGCTACAACATGTTTTGCTCTTGCTATATGAGGCAATGCTGTCACAATTAAAAAATAAATAATAATATGCTGATTCTCCTGTTTTCACTTCTCTGTTTTACTCCTTTAATTTATTTCTTTTCAGCAAGGTCTTTTTTTCCTTGTAATGGCATTCAAGTCTTTAACTCTAAGCGTATTCTCCTGCTGTTATCTAGAAAAAGCCCTCTGAGAACGTCGGGTAGATGCGTTGCAGTCCTGCAGGTGGTCGTGTGAATCGGGGAGAATTTGAAACACTAACTCAGACTTTAGCTTTGCCGCTGTAAACCAAACGGTGAAATAAATGACTGTTGCATATTGCAGGCGGTCCTGAAGACGGTCTACTAATCTGTCTGAATCTATTTAAATAAATAGTTAAAAGCAAGTTTGTGGAGAAGTGTTTCCATATATTTGAAGTCGGTCTGTTCTTTTGTGAGTGCTTTTATTTCCAACCCGAATCTAAAGTGCTCCTACTACTAGGATGGGTCAAAAGCAGAGAACACATGTCGCTGTGTGCTCTGTGTGCTCTGCATGTGTGACCAGAGGGTTTCATCGCTCCAATTCTATTCTGCTGGTTCATTGAGCAGTTGATAAGATTCCTCTGTTATACCTTGACGACTAAGACCTACATTCCTTCTGTCCTGCTGCAGGTACACAGGAAGATCCGCGAGGACTCGGACATGGCGCAGGACTCTCTGCAGTGCCTGGCCCAGCTGGCCTCCATGCACGGTCCCGTGTTCCCCGATGAGGGCGCGCAGGTGTCCTACCTGGCCCACCTGGTGGAGGGTCTGCTCAGCATGATCAACGGGTCAGTGCTGCCCTTTACTCTGTCTGCTGGTGTCTCTGATAGCTATACAGTCGTCCTGTTTGTATTAAATCTTAATTTTTTAATAATAGATTTTTTTATTGACATTTGGCAGTAAACAATTACAGTGTTTTTCTGAGACATAGTAATTGTTCATCTGCCTTTTTTTTTTTTTTACACAGATAAAATAAAAACTGTAACAAGTACGAATAATACAAGCATTAGGGAGTGATCAGGACTTCACAGTTAAATCATACGTTTGTAAAAATAAAATCTGGACTATGAGGTTTTACGAAATCAGTCTGCTTTCTGCATCGTGACATAAATAGTCCCAGTTTGTGATTGACAGGTGATGATCTCCATTTTGTAAATGTCCGTTGTAATATCCATCCATGCGTTTAAAGTTGTCTATCTGGTGATAAGAGCTTTTTTACTCGCCGCCAGCAACAGATTTAATAAACATTTTGTCTTTTTTAGTCTGTACTAAATCTTTCTTAACCAGCGCTTTGTGAATGGCAATGTTAGTCTGTCACCACTTCGACTGAGACTGAAATATCTCAACAACTATTGGATTGATTGCCATTACATTTTGTACAGACATTGAAGAGCGTAAGGCTTGCTGGCTTTCAGTGGCAGAATCCCAGCTCGAAAGTTAAAGAACCCACAGCTCACAAAGCTCAAAGCAGCAACCCGCACAGCGTTTGAAATGTAAGGCAAAGCAAAGCAGGCAAGATATGTTTATGTTTGACAAATTTCTGGAACAAGGTTATTTCTTTTAGTGCTTTATATAAAAAAACATTACAATTTGAAAACTAAAAAAGCTATTATAAATCCTACTTGTGTAACATTATCATATTACTATGTTAAACTCGCGCTTCTATTGGCTAGCGCTCCAACACATTGTACGTGATAGGCTTAGGGGGCGGGACATCTCTTAGCGGTTGACCAATCACAACAGAGCTGGCCAGCCAACCAATCAGAGCAGACTGGGCTCTGATTTCAGACAGAGGGTGAAAAAAGGTGCTGCAGGCAGTGTGAGAGAAATAAAGAGCTTTTTGAACATTAAAGCATGGAGGCATGTCAGAGTAGAGATACAAATATGAACTGGAAAATAAACATATACTGGCCCCTTTTGAAATGTTCCACTAATATGAACGCAGGATGAAATACACAGATGGGATGAGATGGGTATGTGTGCAAAAAGAGGGTGGAGTCCATAGAAACAACCAGACTGCAGACTTTGGTAAATCCCCAGATGGAGAAGAAGTCCACATTCAGGGGATTAGAGAATATTACATTGTTTTTGTTCCAGTTGATATAAGCAGTCATTCAACTCTTTTCATCACGTCACATTAATCCCTCTCATGCTTTATTCTGAACATTTGGCTAGTCTTGATAGTGAGGCTTTAGAAACCACAGAAGGAACTAATTCAGACCTGCCTTTTGAAAGCAGCTCCCATCGGGATGCTGAGCTTATCACACAACCGCTACACTAAAATAAATGAACTTTCCCTTTGCTAAATTAATCGTAATGCGCAGTGATGTATTGGAAAATAGTGCGCAAAAATCACATGAAGTCAAAAAGCCAAAGTTGGACTACACTAACTGAATCATTTCTGTCATAAGCTCTGCCTTTTATATATTTAAATCTAAATGTAATGGGTTATTTTAATAAAACCTCAGCTGGTCTTTTCCACTGAAGTATTCAAGAAGCAGGATCAGTGAGCAGAATAACTTTGATAAAACCTTGGCTACCGTCTCAGTGGCTGTTTATCCTCCTCGGGTATCTCAAGGATTTAATGTTTCTTAAATTCAGAGACTCAACAAGTGATGGAGGCCAGCGCAGCAGAGATGTGAGTCACTCTGAGCCATTTCTGCTTTATTTACAGGAAGTAATTGCTTGTTGAGTCTGTGATTTAATGGGTTCTGATTTAGCATCTGTTTGTCACTGAACTGAAGACAAGCTCTTCTCTCTCTCCAGCCGGTTTTAAACGTAGGGTAGGTAAGAATGGAGAAACCAGCTCGAGTGCGCTAGAATTTGAAAATACACAACCCAAAAAATCTGCCCCTTCCTTACAGAGCCCCTCCTCCAACACACACGAATGCGCACATGACCAATGAGGGCACGAGATAAGTGTGTGCACAGATGGAAGGCTGACAGGCAGGTAGGCCATCCAGTTATTTTAGCCGGGCCGGCTCAGATGATTGGTCGTGCTTTTTACAGTACTACGGCTTCCACAGATGTCAAAGCATTTAATTTATTCATTGCTATCGGGATGTTAAGAGCATTCCATGGAATATAACAAAAAATGCTACTGAAGTGAATTACCTACCCCACCTTTAAACGTAAATCAACACTGCACAAAACACTTTTTTTTTTAAGTGTGGAGTCTACAGTATATATCAACTGGAAATCAAGGCAGATGCAATCGAAAAAACGAACATTTGATTTAGAAAGGAAAAATCTGAGTAAGTTTGGGAAATATGAAACAAATATTCAACATAGATCATATCTAATGTTCTTTACCTTTTTATATCGAGATCTGGTTGTGATGGATTATTGTGGGAAATTAATTGAAAACAAATCGGTTTCTTTATGAGATAATTGCTGCATGGTTATTTTATTGATTGACCATTTCTCATTAGATTTTCAAGAAAAATTAGCTATATCAGATATATAATAATATCCGTATACAGTCCATTTTAGTATACCAAGAAAATATTGTACATTTAATATTCGTGAAGTGTTAAGATAAAAGGTTTTATTTAGTGGTATGTTATATATGCACTTCACTATAAAAGACATATTGCAGACATGTGAAGTAAACAATTAATCTATCCGTTCTATTTGACGATTTCATGATAAAATAAGCTACTAAGTATTTATATTCCAACTTTTCTTTAAGCAAGCAATTAATAAATGCAGAACTAAGTCTGATAATGTGAGGATTGTTTACATTTTTAGAGAAAATAATTCAACAAGTGAGCTAAAACGATTTTTGATTGATGATATTTTGGTGGGAAATTCTGGCAAATTTTCAGCATTATTGGATTTTCATGATGCATGGAAATGGTATTGGTTTTCACTCAAATAAATTGTGTGTCTACTCAGTATTAAGCTCGATTTATTTAGCTGAAATCCCTTTACTAAGCAGTTCTGAACCTCAGTGTTCTGAGCAAACAAAATCATTTTTCATTTCTTAAGCTCAGCCTCAAAACCAATTCTCCTAATCCTTCCTGCAGAGGCGACGTTTTGGACTTCGGAGTCAAGAGTCTGTAATCAGAGCGTCCAATCAGAAGAAAAGCAGCACTTGTTTTTATCCTTTGTCCTGCAGAACGAATCAAACACTCGATCTGCACTCAACAAATCAAGGAAATCATTTTCGATTTACTGAGAAATAATAGAATATACTTAAGGGAATCATTTCGCCCGACATGTTTACCTTTTGCCCTCTGACGCAGAGGCCCAACCTTGAGCAGCCGTTATCTCCCTTAAGGAGGGGCTGCCCTAGCAAGTTGTTGTAGTTACCAGTTTGTGACTGGGCAACTTTCGGTCAGAGATAGATATTGTTGTGGGACACCTGGAACACATCCTTCTCGGGGTGTAGATGACCCCGAGCCATAAGCGACAACAATTGTTATTCAGTGTCCTCAGCTGTTTGGTCTATCTATTGAAGAATGTTGATTATTACACTCTGAACTAGTTAAAACCTGGAGCTACAGGATGCTTCCTCAGAATTGATTGTGGCATCTCAACCGTGTGGTCAGATCGTGGCCCGTGACATGTCGTGTGAATTCTCTGGCCGAAGCTCCAAATAAACCGTCAGTGTTTGACATCAAAGCTCTTCTCGTGTCTCAATAGGCGCTTTCACACCGGAGTACTTTTCCCTCTTTAGTTCCGATAGTTCTTGAAATGTTGCGTTCACACCAAAAAGCAGAAGAAGACGAAGTGACGTCAGCGGCTTCATTTGCCTCATCCACCCTCAGGGACTTATTACGGTGTGAACGCGATCTGCTCTTTAGTTCATCAGAACTAAAGAGTTCTGATGAACTAAGTACGGCTAAGTACTTGATGTGAAAGCGCCTTTTGAGTCCTGACTCTCCATTGCTACAGAAGTTTCCCCCACACTTAAGGTGTGTGTCGTTAAAGAAACAGAACCACTTTCAGTCTGTGATTCTCGTATTGCTTGAAATAGAAGTTGTTGTGTTGAGAAACGAGTTGTGTTGCCCTGAGTAGGGATGCTTACGGTATTACCGAAATACCGGTTACTGGTGGCTACGGTATACCATACCGAAATCAGATCCGGTTTCGATGCTTTACATTTTTTTTAATTAATTTTAAAAGTGAGTCCGTGGCCCGTGATGGCGGGTGTTATAAATTAGATTGCATAATCGTTTTTCTTCATATTTTATGTATTTTTCATTGTTTGAACTGTGATGGGATTTGTTTTCTCTCACCAATGAGAGGTAAATGTTGATTTTAAAGATGTGATTTGTTTGTTTGTGCAATGCCGAGATCTCATGACCATTATTCTATTATGTATTGGTTCTCTAGTCGAATCTCAGGTTTAACATTAATTATAACGGTGCTATAACGGTCTGTTTGCATTGACAATATGTGCTATTCACGCGGCACACCTGATGGCGGGTGTTATAAAAGATATTCCATAATCGGTTTTCTTCATATTTTTTATACATTTTTCATTGTTTGTTCAGTACTAAAAGGTCCAAGAAGTCCCACAATTGAATTTAATATTCATTTGACATGTTAACTATATCGTAAAGCGCTTCATGGGAGTAATTGTGGGATGATATATTTTCAAAGTATCACGATATGTATCAGTTGAGTATCGGTATCATTCAGTGGTATCGTAAAAAAGTCAACGATATGCATCCCTAGCCCTGAGGCTTTGTTTGGAGCCCATTGATTGTTCTGTGTGCATCGCTGAGAATAAGTGTCAGGAGGATGCATTAAAGCAGATTACTGCTCTGTTTTTAGCAGCTAGTGAGGCAGCGGTTCGGGTCATACACCAGTTAAAGAGCATTTAGAGGGAACACTTTCCCCTTTCTCACCTTGTTATGCCAAAATGCACTCAAGCAGAGCACTCTTCCTCTGTTGTAAAAGAAGTCTGCCAGTGCTGTAACAAATCTCTATTTATATTACAGATTGGTTCATTCTAATAAAAAGTCAAACTCTGTGAGAAATGATTTGAAACTCTAAAAATAGAGCTATTTTTCAGGCCAAGTATTTCAACCTGCCTCGAAAGTTATATTGTTCACTCAATGCAGCTGCAAGACTTTTAACAATAATGCATTAGCCAATCTTATTACCCCCCCCCACTGGTTTATAGCTGCTCTTAGAAAACGATTTAAGGTTTTATTGTTCAGTCATGAAGCCTTAAATTGATCTTGCCAAAATGGACCCTAAAAAAGTTATAATGGAGCGACCGGAAGATTGAACTCCTCCTTAAATGTCTATTGACTTAATGCACTATGTTTAATGTATGCTACTTATTGAAGTGATTAAACGAGTGCTTTGTATTATTCTCTCCAGGTTTAAAAATCTTAACGATACTTTTTATTGACACACTTGTTTCAGTTGTACGAAGAAACACCATTTCTCGAACGTTGACAACACAAGCAGCCATAAATATACTCTGCCTATACGAAGAAGTCAAAACATAGCAACATATTTATTAAATCACTGGCAATCTGTTCAGAGAATACAAAGTGTACAAATGCAACCAGACACCATTGCAACACTGATGCAGACCTTTCTGTATAAAACAGTGATGTTCACTTCCTATCTCTCTCTGCCTGTATTTTTATTCCATCCATTTTTTGTAATCATGCTGTGGCCCTAACGTCGTCACTTTGTATCCGTAAATAAAACAAGTTATAGGTTAGTGGAGGTTTTTAATATAAATAGCAGTGTTCATAGGAACAGTGTGTGTGATTATCAATAAATATAGAGGAACTATTTTATGATCGTTTGTGGGTGTGTCTGTAGTCAAAGGCAAGGCAAGTTTATTTTATAGTCAAAGGGGGTTCTGATCTGAATTAAGGGACCACACTCACATGTATAAATAAATGAAACACACACACACACACCATGTGACCCAGTTAGTAGGGGTCTCTCCCTCTCCCTCCTCTCTCCCGCTCCGTCTGTAATCACCTATTTTTGGAGCTTTTTTCCAATTGCCTCATCGGAAAACCATGCGGAGAGGGATGGCCGATCTGCAGAGATTGAACAGTTCTGCTCGCAATTGAACTCCAACTCCATCTGATAGGGGTTAGCGAGGCCTCTCACACAGCGTGCCTCTGACCGGCTGTGCTGAGGTGTGTCGGCTCAAACGCAAACTCACGGCTCAGACCTTTTTCCGATTCTGCAAAGGCAAAGATATGCAGGAAACCTCAAGAGGTGATGAGGTTTTTTTGGTAAATTCCCCCTTGAGTGTCAGCACATGGCATATTTAGACTTTCTATTATTATCTTTGCAAAAACGTAGAAAAACATGTTTGCATTGCATAAGAACTTAATAACTTTATATCTGTGTCATCGTATTTGTCTGTAGCCAAAAATATATGTTTCTTTATCCAACTCTAAAATACTCTGCCCACTAAATGTCTAGGTTTCTATTATTTAAATACCAAATTCATTGTGTCTGTAAAATGTCAGGTTTTGCCAACTGACAGCTATTAAAATGTATAATTAATAATATTATAATTTAATCTGTAAAGTTATTTTAAATGTGTGTCAGATGTGATGATGCACGTACATTTATTGATATTTGTGCAGCCATATTTTCAGCAAACTTTGGGTAGTTTGTAGGACCTTTATTTTGTTTTAATGTTTTTAGACTGTCGTATATATGTTCCGTGTCACCCTGCAGTGCTGCGACTACAGAGACACATTTATTATCAAGTGTGTTTTCAATTAGGAACACATTTTTGGATAAATCCCAGCACTTTCCAGCCTGATTCCCTGTTTAGTTCAACGGACCTTTCCCCCCCTTTCGTTCCTCTCGTGTCCCTCACATTCATTGGATTTAGACTTTGGTTTTTGTTTCCTCTATCTGCTTGCTCACAGTTATTTCTCATGTGGTAGGTCACGCAATGCTCCCATTTGTTGCATGTTATTTAAATGATGAATGTCTTCCTATTACAATCATTCAATACCTCCTCACATTAGTTGAACAGGCACCGTGGTTAGGTCGGTCCTGATTGTTTACATTTCAAATGACAAACCTCTTTTTTTTAACCGGTTTTAAAATGTAACAGAATATGATTTTAGCGTGTCCACACATGTCACTTCACTCTTCATGGTATGTTCTGATGATGAAATGCTCCGTCCTACGAGGAGTGTAATTACAGCCATTTGTTCTATCATTTTGTACTCTGTGCACTACACTTTGAGGCAGAAATACCATAAATATAACCTCAGATGCAGCTGTGGAAACTGCTCAGGGGTCACCAGGGGGTAAAGTGGAAATTGACCCCAGTTTAGCCTCAGCCTGCAGAGTGGAAACTGTCCTTCCTCGAGCCAAAGCACGAGTCAGATTTAAAAATGGAAAATAACAGGTTTGACCATTTCGTTCAAGACATGCAAATTGATTTTTACCACTAAACATGATGCCAGTGGATTCTTACAATCACATGCTGTACTGGGTTTCAAGTTCAAATCTCACCTTGAGATTCTGTAAACGACGTTAGGCAAAAAGAGAATACGTTGTAAGAAGTCTTCCACATAAAGTGTTTTGAACTTAAAGGTGGGGTAGGTAATTCACTTCAGAAACACTTTTTGTCATATTCCATGGAATGCTCTTAACATCCCGATAGCAATGAATATATTAAATGCTTTGACAATAAATACATAAAAATATTTCATCTGTGGAAGCCGTGGCGCTGTAAAAAGCACGACCAATCATCTGAGCCGGCCCGGCTAAAGTAACTGGATGGCCTACCTGCCTGTCAGCCTTCCATCTGTGCACAAACTTATCTCGTGCCCTCATTGGTCATGTGCGCGTTCGTGTGTGTTGGAGGAGGGGCTCTGTAAGGAAGTCTGAAGGAAGGGGCAGATTTCTTTCGGCTGCGTACTTTCAAATTCTAGCGCACTCAAGCTGGTTTCTCCATTCTTACCTACCCTACATTTAACTTTCAAATCCAGGCTGAAGACTTTGCCTTTTCCGCTGCTTTTAATTGATAATATATTCATACCTCTCACTGCACTGTGACTTTTATTCACGTACCTTTTTGTTATTCATGTTTTTATCTTTGCTTTTAAATTAGTGTTTTAAAATGCCATGTTATGATATGTTTCTCAATGTCTGTCATTTTTGTAAAGCACTTTGAATTGCATTGCTTTGAACGGCGCTATATAAATAAACTTGCCTTGCCTTATTTTAATGAACCTTTTTTTCATGCTTAATCCTCAGGATTGAGATCGAGGACTCAGAGGCGATGGGCATCTCAAACATCATCTCAAATCTGATCACCATGTTTCCTCGAACATGTCTGACGGCGCTGCCCAGCGACCTCTTCACCTCCTTCATCAACTGCCTCACGCTGCTCACCTGCTCGTTCGGACGCAGCGCCGCCCTAGAGGAGGTGGTGAGTAACAACACCTTTAGCTTTCAAGTCATTCATTGTTTTATTTCTATTTGTATTCCACACACTATCTTGTCTTCTCATTTTGCTGCAACTCCGTCATATACAATGTTGTTGTTTGTTTTTAATCTGTGAAGCCCACTGAGAAGAACTTGTTTTGTGATATTGGGATATACAAATAAAGTTTGATTTGATTCAAGAGAACAGAACCCGGAGATGTGAATACTCTCATTGTAATAAAGATTGTTTTGCTGACATCCATTTCGCTCTTTGTCTGTTCCCTCAGCTGGATAAAGACGACATGGTTTACATGGAGGCGTATGACAAGCTGCTCGAGTCGTGGTTGACGCTCGTTCAGGACGAGGAGCATTTTCCTCGCGGCTGCTTCGTCCAGCCGGCGATCCAAGTCTTCAACTCGTACATCCAGTGTCACCTAGCTGCTCCTGACGGCACCCGCAACCTGGTGAGACTCTTGAGACTATACTTCTCATTAATGATAAACAGTGTGACTTACTGAAGGAAGGCCAGTCGGTTTTAAAAAATGTAAGGAAGACCTTAAATAAAAAGTTGTTAAAAGATAGAAATAAGGAGAGTTATAATATTCGATCTACTTGTGCTTAAAATAAAATGTATGTATTTGACTATTGAAGTGTCCATGGAGACATCATTGATTAATTGTGTCAAAAATCCTTGTCTTCTTCATCTTTCAGTCAGTGAACGGCATATCGTCTCACGAGGAGGAGGAGATCAACGAGCTGCAGGAAGACGACAGAGAGCTGTTCTGCGATCAGCTGTCCAGCATCGGCATGTTGGGACGAGTGGCCGCCGACCACTGCATCCCCCTGCTCACAAAGTAAACACACAACACATAACCCAGTACTTCATATCCTCTCCTGTGGTCAAATGTATTAAACCGGTGTGTAAAACCTGCTTTGTATATCTTAACTAACAGAAATACATTTGTAAACAAAACAATTGTTTCTCTAGTTTTGCGCGATATTCGATTAGATCTTGAATTATAGTCCAAGAGGGGTATTTGTTTTCATACCTGCTACACAACAGATATACATACACATAGCAACATATATGTGGCAACATACAGATAAACAGAGTGGGTATCCATATTGTGTCTTTAGGGATTTTAAAAGTGTGGCGAAGTTTAGTTTGCATTACTATAAATGTATTGGAGTTTCAGTGTGATCCTGGAGTTCAGACTAGTGTTCATTTCGTTGACTAAAACGTTGACGAAATATGTTTGTCAACGACCTTTTTTTTCCATGACTAAGACGAGACAATGACGAGTCGGCACCGACGTCAGTAAACAATAACTGTAACGAAATCAACATGCAATATCGTTGACGAAAAGTGAGGAGACTAAATATTACCAAAGATAACGTTACATCTGATAGTCAGTTTTTTTCATTGACAAAAAGTAGGGTTAGTTTTCTTTGACTAAAATAAGACTAAAATGTTCAGACTTTTATTCGACTAAAACTTGACTAAAGACTTAAACTAACAAGGACATTTGATGCAGGACTAAGATTAAAACTAAATTAAAAAAATAGCTGACAAAATTAACACTAGTTCAGACGGTGTCAGCAGCAGTGTTTCCTGTGTTAACGTTGTCTCCCCCCCCCCCCCCCCCCCTCCCGCAGCCTGCTGGAGGACCGGGTGACGCGGCTGCACGGCCAGCTGCAGAGGACGCAGCAGCACCTCATGGCCACCTCCGACCCCGAGTCCATGGACCGCAAAGTCCTGGACGACCTCTACGAGGACATCCACTGGCTCATACTGGTCTCAGGTCAGCAGCAGGACAACACACTCTGTTTCTTTGTGTCTATTTATTCTAGAAAGTGTTGTTGTGGTGGTGGTCTGATCTTCCTTTTAATTTTCTCAATTAAGTATTTCTGTTTGCAAACCTTTCTTTATACATCAAACTCACTACATGGAGTACATATGGCATCAACCCCTGTTCCTGGTGATAGTTCAGTATGCGACCATTATGTTTTATACATGTAAATTAAAATAGCTTATTTTAGAGTGTACGCACACACAGGATATTACACACACGATAACTTATACTTAAACTAGGATTTAAAAAACATAAATATAAACTACACTTGCAGTCAGTGTTAATTTCGTCAACGAAAACTATTACGAAAAATGTTCGTCAACGACCTTTTTTACATGACTAAGACGAGACGATGACGAGCTAAAAATAGATTCTTGATAACGAAAACTTTGAAAAAATGTATATTTAGTTTTCGTTGATGAGACGGGACTAAGGTGTTAATGGTGGACTATCGGACGTTCAAAATGCAGGGTTTTTCCCCCCAAGTGTCCGTCTGTCAAAATGCATCTTACGTTTCTAACTTGCAATATAATTATTTACGCTCTCTTCACTCCAGAAGAGCGATCTCCCTGTCTCTCTCTGTGTGCGGGGGGCGGGGCCTCACTCTCTCTCTCTCTCTCTCTCTCTCTCTCTGTGCGGGGGGCGGGGCCTAACTCTCTCTCTCTCTGTGTGGGGGGCGGGGCCTAACTCTCTTCCTCTCTCTCTGTGTGTGCGGGGGGCGGGGCCTAACTCTCTCCCTCTCTCTGTGTGTGCGGGGGGCGGGGCCTAACTCTCTCCCTCTCTCTCTGTGTGCGGTGGGCGGGGGCTAACAGACGCGCTGCAGCGGTGTGCACACACATTTTTAAGACTAGTAGTACCGTTGAAAACCTTAACGACACCCATCCCTAGATATCACACAAGTAAAGTCATAAGAGAGTGAAATGTTGCTTTACGAATTTCAACACTTGATGCTGTCACCTTGATTCCAATTTCAGACTCCTGTACGTGCCTAACTGAATTGGTTTAAAGAGAGAAAACATTTTGACTAAAAGTTGACTAAAATGTCATGATTTTTCATCGACTAAAACTATGAAGGATAAAAAGGACTAAAATTTGACTAAAACTAACAACCTTTTTCGTCTAAATGCTAAATAAAAAATAGCTGCCAAAATTAACACTTCTTGCAGTCAAGTATAACAGATATCCAAACATATTTAAATATATATATTAAGAGGGTTCAGTTTCCACATATTCTCTCATGGTTGTATGTCACACATAGCACTGAAAGCACTTCTTAAAAAGCCGTATGATGTTCTCATACACTTCTTATAGTTTTCATAAATAGCTTTAACAGCGCAGTCTATCCCACATAAAATCCGACTTTATTTGTAGACCAGACAGAAAACAGGACTCCACCCGGCTCTGTGGGTTTGTGTTGATGAAATATCTGCATAATTAAAGACGTGTCAACTTGCCTTAAGCAGCTGCCTTTTTAAAGTGAAATCTGTTATATTATGATCAGCAGATATTGTGGATTAAAATAAAATACTCAAACTGGTAAATGTGTGCGGTGGAAAACCGACTTGATGTCACACCTGTTGATATTCACAAGGCCAATAATGTTTGTTATTGGTGTTATTCGAATGTAGAGCTGTAACAAAGGAATATACAGATGTGTACACCGAGGGTTACACAGCAATTACATTAAGGCTTATTAGACGTTGCAAATTATACAGTAATAATTTTTTATGTTAAAAGTTTTAAAGAAGCCTTAAAATCTGAGATAGCAGGATCTAACATGTGTCTGTTCCTCCTGCAGGTTATGTATTAGCAGACGACTGTCAGGGGGAGACCCCTCTGATCCCCTCGGAGGTGATGGAGTTCTCCATCAAGCACTCGACAGAAGTGGACATCAACACGACGCTGCAGATCCTCGGCTCCCCGGGCGAGAAGGCCTCCTCCATCCCGGGCTGCAACCGCACCGACTCCGTCATCAGGTACTCATCCTGATCAAGAGTCATTTCAAAATCATTGCTAACACTTTATATTAAGGTAAATCAATTCACCATCAATTAATCAATTAATCAATTAATTAACATCCATGTTAGCAGTATATTGGCACACACACACACACACACAAGGGATTGGACTCAGGATTCATTCATTTGGATTCCCGCTGTATGAAGAAATTAAAGGACGGCGCGGAAGTGGAAACAATTCACAAAGAGATTAAACTGTTTAAAACACATGCTCAAAGTAAGCCGGATTTTGCCGATGTGTTTATGTGGATTCAAAAGTCTTAGATAATCTACAAAATGGAGGAGACCGATCTGATCGGAGCAACTGACAAATAATCAAACTGAAACCGGCATGGACAATGACTGTTTTAAAAATGCGCTTATCCAGACAAGCCTGGTTTGGACACTTTACGGGCAGAAGAAACATTTCTATTTCTGAGCCTCGCTGTGGGGAAGCAGTGTGTGGACCTCTTTCACCTGTCAGCGCAACTTACATGATGCGGTTTAAACAAATATAAATAATTGGTTTAAACGGCATAATGATAATAAGCACTACACCTGCAGCAGCAAGTCGACGGGAGTTAAAGAGAGCGGGGCTGCGTTGCGTGCATGGCTTCCTTCTGCAGGTAACGGGGAGACGCGCTCTGGCGGCGGTCTCGTTCAGGATCCGAAAATAATTTGTATGTATTTTGCACACTTATTCCTAGTGTGCCACAGGTTACGGTGCCATTGGCACGCGTGCCAGGGGTTGCCGACCCCTGTACTAGGCCATTAGTTAAGAGTTTTTCCTTAATAACCCTTTAATGAGTGATTATTTATTGTACGTAAGGAAGTTATTGTAGATTAGTGGGTCTTAATATGCTCAATATGCAGTAGCAGTACCACAAGAATAGTAATTCTCCCATAATAACCCCTAGCAAACTCTAACAAGACATGAAACTACAAGTGTTAATTGTGTCTAAATAACTTAAAATCAGGTATTTCTAACTCAGAATATGTTCACTAATAAGCTAGTAGTTTGGCTCAACTAGTTGATGGTGAATATGTGTACCTTAATCTAAAGTGTTACCAAATCATTATTCTGCCAAACGCTCACATGGCTTTGATGCTGCTAAAAAAGAAGTATAGAGGAATCAGAAACATGTTTATCACCAGGTGGGTTGTTGACACGTACGAGGAATTTTAATTTGACTTGGTGTCGTGTTGCGTACATAAAAGTAAAAAAAAAATTGAAAAACACAGATAAAGAACTATTATAAGAAAATATAATAACATAGAACAATATTAAAAGATATATAGTAAAAGATAGGAGTATTTACATAGAAATAGA
>NC_136904.1:88464578-88576880 GCF_949606895.1 Notothenia rossii
TTTGTAGTATTACATCTAACTATAGCTTAATTTAAATTGATTCCAGCTGTGCTCAAGTCTTTAAAGCGCACGTCTAATTAACTCTGTCTAATTTTGTTTTTAGAATCTTGTTTTAATCCCTAAAGTGCGTCCACACAACTGACATGCCGTCATTTGTTTTGAATCCGCCCTTCTTTATTTCCACCAGCTTCATTTTATCCACGTTTCTTATGTGAGATTTTCTCGATTAATCCGAGTCCATGTATGCATGTTGCAGAGAACAAACACCTAACTGTTTATATGATAAAATCATGATCAAAGTTTGTATCATTTAATATATTAATGTGTCTCTCACACTTCCTTGACTTTATCAACTACTGCTCCTCTGTCCTCAGGCCTCACAGTTGTATCCGTCGTCTCCTCTCACTACTCCTATCATGTTATACTTATTAATCCACCTCTCCCTCTTGTGTCCCTCTCTCTCAGGTTGCTGTCTGCTGTGTTGCGGACGTCGGAGGTTGAGTCCAGAGCGACGAGAGCGAGTCTGACGGGTCTGCTGAGCCCGCAGATGGGGAAGGACATCATGTGGTTCCTCAGACGCTGGGCCAAGACCTACCTGCTGGTGGACGAGAAGCTGTACGAGCAGGTACGAGCTGGAACAAACTCTACACAAAATAACATTACAACATATAAACATATACACTGTAGTATGTCATATTAAAGGTCACCTATTAAGCAGAATCCACTTGTTCATGTCTCTTCTACATCAACATGTGTCCCCTCTGTGGAAAGAGACTCTAAGTTTCAGGAACAAAGATTCTCTCTCTTTTTGTCCTATCCATTTCTATATAAACCTGTCTGAAAATGAGCTGATCGGATTTTGGCCACTTTATGATGTCATAACGATTTTTGCCTTGTCACTATTAGCCAATCACCAGCCACCTGAATCTCCTCCTAGAGCACCATTGTGTTCTTTTTAACCAAATCTCTCTCAGAGGGGCGTGGGGAGGGGCTCCTTATTTTCATCTAAAGTAACAGACAGAGAATCAGCACTTTGGAAACAGGGCTGAAACAGAGGGGATTATGGGATGCTGCAAATATCTGTTTGGTGTTTCAGCCAATCAGAGACATGTTCTGTATATATCTGAGACCTATAATATATTGATGGAAACCAGTATGATAGAGGACCTTTAACACCAGATGTTATTCCTCCGACTGTCTCCCCTCCTCAGATCAGCATCCCCCTGATCACAGCGTTCGGTGCGGACACAGAGGGAGCCCAGTGGATTGTGGGATATCTCCTGGAGAAGGTGATAAACAACCTGTCGGTGTGGAGCTCGGAGCCCGGGCTGGCTAACGACACCGTGGAGCTGCTGGTGACGCTGGTGGAGAAGAGGGAGAGGTGAGGAGGGAGAGGGGATGACGATGAGGGTTGATCCACGGGACGTTATAGATTTGTTGTTTCTAGTTAACATGTATCATGTAGCGCTGAGGATAACACACGTCACACATTTCAGCTCTCTAATGAAGTTATAAAAACATTCCACATTTTTGTTGGAAGGAAAACCTTAGAGCATTCGGAGGGTCTATTTGTTCTTTCAGTGATAATCAAAACATCGATATCAACCAAATTTGATTGTGCCAAAAAAACTGTATTTATTTTCAATGGTGGAATTATTATGTTAAAATGGATCAAAACGTTTTAAACCAGTATTTCTGAGGTATTTTTGGTGTAATAATCCTCCTCCTCATCGTCCTCCTCCTCTTCCTCTTCCTCAGGGCTAACATCGTGGTTCAGTGTGAGGGTTGGTGGAGCTTGGCGAAGCAGTTTGCGAGCCGCAGCCCCCCCCTCCACCTGCTGTCCAGCCCTGTGCAGCGGACCCTGATGAAGGCTCTGGTCCTCGGGGGCTTCGCTCACATGGACTCTGACGCCAAGCAGCAATACTGGGCTGAGGTAATGTGTGTGTGTTAGTGTAACAGATAAGGCCGAACTAATTAGTTCATTAATGAAATAAAAAGAAACAGAAAAACATTATTCTTCAACTCTTTCAGTCAAAAGTCAAAGTCAACTTTATTGTCAATCTTCCAGTTTGTGTGTACAGACGGAGAGATCGAAATACCGTTTCCCACAATCCCCAATATAAAACAAATGTATATAAAAACATCTGTGCAAATATGTATATATATACACACAGAATCAAAGACATATTTTTACATGTGCACACATTAAGACCTAAATAAAAACATAACAATCAATATATACAAAATAACAGTCACTTCAATATCTTGAGAATGTGCATTGTGTTAGTGTAACAAACAAGGCCGAATTAATTAGTTAATTAATTAAATAAAAAGAAACAGAAAAACATTATTCTTCAACTATTTAGAAAAAACTGCCAAATTCAACTTTTCAAATGTAAACGGTCAGTTTTTCAGATTATTATCAACATTTCAGGTGCGTTCACTTTCATGTGTGCCTCCAGACAAAGTGGTTACAACATCTGGTTTGTCTGACTGCTCTCTGTGGTGTGCCGGATCTAAACTATGCATGTATGGAGTAAATGTTATTATAAATAAAACAAAGGATCTAATAACCAAAGATAAGAAGACGCGACTAGAACGAACATTTTAAGGTCTGACAATTAACAAAAATAACTCATCATTGCTTTAGTTTTTGTTGTCATTAAATCTCCTTAAAAACATACCTCAACAAAGTGTGTGATGTTGAGAGCTATGGAGCTCTGAGAAGGAGGATGAGGAGGATGAGGAGGAGTGATGGATGCAGTCCGTAATATTCCCCGTGGAGCCTTCCTCCCGCCTGTAGACCCTTTTTATGATCCTGCAGGCCTTTTGTCTTAATAGGCTGACGGTAGTAAATGTGGGTGCAAAGCCACAATGACTCCAGAGTAATTATGGGGGTGGGGGGCGGGACGGCAGCTGTCGGCTCCTGCAGCTGCGTGTCTGAACTCGGATGGCTCTGGAGGAGGAGGAGGAGGAGGAGGAGGAGGAGGAGGAGGAGGAGGAGGAGGAGGAGGAGGAGGAGGAGGAGGAGGAGGAGGAGGAGGAGGAGGAGGAGGAGGAGATATGGAGCGGACAACTGATCAAACAGCCCTTATGTTACATCTCTGCAATCTCTATCTCTCCCTACATGCCAAGAGAAGTCACTCAGAGTTAGTTTGATTCGTTCAGGATGTCCCCACTGAGTTCAGATGATAAAACCGGTCTGTGCAAAGACTTCAATATTAAAACAACTTCAAAGCAGCTTCCTATAAATGGGTATTATTTATTTTCAGCCGTGATGAAAGAAGTACTGAGATCCTTGATTCAATCATAAAGTCAAAACTCCATTACCAGTACAAGTCCAGATTTCCAAACACTGTATGTGTTGTAAGTCAAAACATAACCTAAGTAGACCACTTTATTTATGCAAACATTGCAAGTTTTTAAAAGAAAAATAAATACCGTAATTTTCGGACTATAAGGCGCACCTGAATATAAGCCGCAGCAGCTCAATTGAATGATGTGTACATATATAAGCCGCACTGGACGATAAGCCGCAGGTGTTTTAATGTTTAATTACCATATGTAAGGGTTCGTGCACAGAGGGGATTGTCGGGAAAGAGAGGGCTGTTTGAGGAAGCTCCCATTTATTAACATTTCAACAAACAAGTTGCATATTTGCATAACGTATTCAAGTGTTACCATTTAGTGCAATCGTAGCTACAGAACATGTACTGTGTAAACTGTACTGTATCACATAGCGTTTCAGACACACACACTTTTCAACTTTCAAACTTAAACGGTGCGCTCCCAGCGCACGTATCGGCAGTGATCTACAGCAGCGGTTTTCAACCAGTGGTACGGGGACAAACTGTCTCGCTCTCGTAATGTCTGTCTGTCTTGCTCTCGTTCTGTCTCTCGTACCACTCTCGGTTCCACTTTTACTTTTGCGCGCTACCTGTCTCACTCTTTTCCGGCCTCCAGCTTTTCCTGCTGGAACCGGCCGCTTAAAGGTGGGGGGCACGGACCGGCCATAGAGCCCATAGAGTTAAAGGTGGTGGACTGTAACCTGTAAAATCCATAGATTTAGGAGGTCCCCTAGTGGCCGTTAGCTGTACAAATCCATAGATTAGCCGCACCGTTATATAAGCCGCAGCGTCGAAAAAAGGCGCGGCTTATAGTCCGAAAATTACGGTAGTTCCATTAAATGTGAATTTACGGCAAGATAAAGTACAGATATGTTACTGTTTATCAAATCTTATTTCTGTTGCCAACAAGTGTCCAAAACACTGTTTATTTAGCTTTAAAGTTATTCAATACATGCTACATTTGCATTCATCTCACTACTAAACCTGTAACAACACTTCAACCCTTGTATGGTATTCGGGTCTGTGGGACCACTTTTCATTATTTAGGCTAGGCAAGTTTATTTATAGCTCTTTTCAGCACGCGACAATTCAAATTGATCTTTTAGCTAAAGAAAAATGATATGATAAATTATTTTTTCAAACTCACACTCAACGGCCTTGGCTCATTTTCTGTGAAGAACATAGATAGACACTTACATTTCTACTTAAAATGTTTGGCGACGTATGTGCCACACGAATACGTCTTATGTCGTATATTAACCCCCCTGTTTCCCTCCAGATTAAAGAGGTCAATTACTAGATCGTAATTAAAAGACTATTTTGTTTATGTTTTAATGGAGAACATTACTTGCAAATATTGTGGGGTAAGAAGTACAATATTTCCCTCTGAAATGTAATGTAGAATAAAGCACTATCAAATGAAAATACTCAAGTAAAGTATAAGTCAAAACTGAACTTAAGTAAACCACTTAACAAACGTGAAATAGTCCCTTTAAACGTGTCAACTTCCTGCAAAATATAATACAGATAGACGCTTCTTCAATGTTAAGCGACATGACGAAGATGATGAATGAAGTACAGTCAGTCCCATATGAACACATCTTACGGTCGTATATTAACCCCCCTGTTTCCCCCCAGGTGCTCCACCCTCTGCAGCAGCGCTTCCTGAACCTCATCAACCAGGAGAACTTCGCTCAGATCAGCCAGCAGGAAGCCGTCAAACAGGAGATCATCGCCACGTTGGAGGCGCTGTGCGGCATCGCCGAGGCAACGCAGATCGACAACGTGGTGCAGCTCTTCTCCTTCCTCATGGACTTCCTGTCCAGCTGCATCGGACTCATGGAGGTAAGAGCAAAGACGAAATAATAGGTGACTTTTAAAATACTTAAATCTAAACTAGTTAATGGATTATTTTTCATCTAAAACATTTCATGTCGTTGCTCAGGTGTACAGCAACACGCCGGAGACGATAAACCTCATCATTGAGGTGTTTGTGGAAGTGGCTCACAAGCAGATCTGTTACCTGGGAGAGGTGAGTGACTTCTTAACTAACCTCCACTGTTTTACCTGCTTTAAGAAAACTGAAAGGATAACAAGATGATGCACTTTAATCAGTTCAGGAACGTACCAGATCTGTCATGTATGAATCAAGGTCTGGTCACAGAAACCAGAACTTGTGTCTTCAGCTGTGTCGGTCTGAGATTCAAATTCAAAGCTTTTATTGCACATATGCACAAAGCCACAATGAAATGATTCTGACCTGAGCTCCTCCAACAATGCAACATGTATAATAAAATACAGTATTTCTTTAAGAGAAAATATATCTATATATATATATTAGGGATGCCAGCGATTATTCGATTTTTCGAATATTCGTTACATTCTCCATAATCGAAAATTATTTTTTTTAATTCGATTTTATTTATATATTTTTTTATTATTATTTATGTTTTTCTTTTTTTTCCTGGCTTAGTTTCAACCAAAATATAGACTTATGCTAATAATAGTAATATTATTAATAATTTTAAATGGCCATTGGTCACACCACCACTTTGTTTTACTGTAAACTAGGAAGCCAGCAGCCCCCCCCCCCCCCCCCCCCGTCACACGTGCGATTGATTTATTGGCGATATTCAGAACAGTGAGAACAACACAACTAAAGATGAACAAAGCGGTACGTTCAAAGAAGAGTTCCTCGTGGATGTACTTATAACTGACAACTGAAAATGAAAACAATGTTTGTGTCGCTACAAAAACAAATGTTTCTCTCCCGCCGGAGGGAGGGGGGGGGGGTTGGGTCTGCGGCGGCGAATAATCAATGAATATTCGCCAGGGCTGTCCGATTTTCAACTTTGATCATGGTCAGTTTCTGGCATCACTAATATATATATGTTAGTAATTTTAGTTTTTGGGAGAAGGGGTGAGATT
Organism: Notothenia rossii; assembly: GCF_949606895.1. Lineage (NCBI taxonomy): Eukaryota > Metazoa > Chordata > Actinopteri > Perciformes > Nototheniidae > Notothenia > Notothenia rossii. The sequence goes on from NC_136904.1 coordinate 88,470,854, forward strand.
AAATAAGTGTAAACTTCTTCCCACCCCTTTTAGGATGTGTAATTAAGTCGATTATTTGTTTTTACATCGTTTAGAATCAGTAATATTTTTGTATATCAATTTGACACTGCTTGATTTTGTATTGTATAATAATTCTCATGTTAATTTTTTTTATTATTCGAAATAGATCTAATCAAATCAAATACAGAATAAAAAGTAGTGCAAAAAGACTGTAAACTAGGGCTGTGCAATTAATCGTATTTTAATCTCTATTACGATTTTGGCTTGCAACGATTATGAAAACAACGTAATCGAAATAAAACGATTATTATTTTTATTTTATTTTTTAATTGTTTTGTATTGGTTTTTCAGTTGAATTTTACTTAAAGTTCAGGATAAATAACTGTTAAAAACATACTTTTCACATTTTTCTTTCAATAAATGGATGTTTTCAAAGTAAATGGATAATCGTTTTTATTAATCGTGATATCAATGATTGACCAAAATAATCGTGATTATGATCTTTGCCATAGTCGCACAGCCCTACTGCATACATGTCAATAGACTATGGGATTATCTGTTAACTCTCCGCTGTGTCCGGGTCCAGGCGAAGTGCATGAAGCTGTACGAGGCGTGTCTGACGCTGCTTCAGGTCTACGCCAAGAACAACCAGAACAGGAAGCGCTGTGACGCCGGGGCGGAGGAGGAGCAGTACCAGGACCTGCTGCTCATCATGGAGCTGCTCACCAACCTGCTGTCCAAGGAGTTCATCGACTTCAGCGACACCGGTCAGTCCCATGCAGCTTCGGTCTATAAACATATCTCTGACACAAAAGTCAAAATTCTGAGAAAGAATGAATCCTTATATCTGGAAAACACACTAACTATGAAAGAAACCACTAAGACAATGGAGAAAAATGAATGTGAACAAATCAGTTTATTTCATTTTAAAAGTATTTTTTTAGGTGAAAGAATACATACATCAAAATGACTCCTTATATTCTCCGGGCAGAAAGAAAGACAATATGAAACACAGGTAAAACAAACCTTATTGTTTACTGATTTTCCATCTTATTCAGACTGAACTCTTTTCCATAAAAAGGCCTTTACAGACTGAGGGGTTTCTTTCATTAATCACACATGTTATGAATCCTTTATAACGGGACATGAAAATTACGCGGCGTAGAACAAACACATATATTTTTACTGTAACGAGATTGATTTTCCACCGAGATATCAAACTTTTATTAATCGTTTTAACTTTGACCAAAGCAGCTTATATAAACTCCCTCCCTACCTTTCACTGAGAGAGGAAAACAACATACCAGCAACTATTAGAGCCACAAACTGTTTATTTCAAACTCATTGAAAGGCATTCAGGGTCTCCGCGGGGTCTTAAAAAGTATTACAAGTTGATAAATCAATTTAGCGAAAATGAAGGCTATTAAAAAGTATTAAACGGCATTTTCCAAGGTATTACATTTTGTAGCTTGTTTTCAATAAGTATATAAATTGTCCAAAGAGGTTGTATTCTACAGTCTGCCTGAATGTAATCATTGCGTAGGTGTGTAGTGTGATTCTGTGTAGTTTATTTTAGGGCTGTACCCGAATATCGGAATATTCGTTCGTTGGAGTACTATTCGGGTTTCAATTTCGTTATTCGTTTTGTTTGTTTTTTCGTTTTCTTTCAACTTGAGTTTATTGAAAACTCCAATATCAACGTAAGAGCTTGTGCCTCTTCGGGGATGCTAACACTTAACCATAAACGTTATCGTTTACTTTCTCCGTATTTATATGTAGATATTACTTTTCTCCGTTAATCTCCGTCACGTTGTTTCCATAGCAACAACAACTTCCTGTCAACTGCGCTACCTCTCCTTCAAAATAAAAGCATGTCCATACAAAATAGGAAGCCAAGCCAAATTACACTTAAGACATCATACAACTGCAACGAAAGTAACAAACACAATGCAATATCCTTTTCAGTTTCAAATAACACAAATTGGGTTGTATACACTAGCGAATAACTATAACACAACAATACTGTAGAATAAAAAAATGAATGCCGTCAATAAACCGAAATACACGTGTTTACACCCCGCGCGGGCCGAACATTCGCTGCTGATTACTACCAAATATCCGGAGCCCGAAAAATGGTATTCGGGACAGCCCTAGTTTATTTATGACATCCGTTGGATTTGACGTCATCTGAACAGGACATCGCGCGCTCACTGCTTGATAGCGCGCGAAGGTCCGTTTACGCCGGTTGTTAAACAACATCGTTATGGGGAAATGCAAGTTTGCGTCCAAATGGTTGGAAGATAAGGAGGAAGGACAATCAATACTGTATATAGTAAATGTGAGGTAAAGTGTGTCGCCAAGGTAACCGGTTAAAACTCCAAGTGGCGGTGAGGTCTTAAAAAAGGTCTTAAAAGGTCTTACATTTGACTTAAGGATTCCTACATATACCCTGATGTTGTTACTTAGTAGTCAAAGTCAACTTTATTGTACAGAGAGATCGAAATACCGTTTCCCAAAATCTAGAATACAAAAACCAAATATATAAAAACATGTATAAACAATCAAAAGATACATTTATACATGTGCACACATTAAGACATGAATAAAAGCAAAACAATCAATATATACAAATGACCAACAGTACGCAGCTCTATCGGCATTAAAAGAAATTAATGTATGTTGTTTTTTTGTTTGTTTTTTGCATCCACTTTATTGTGAGCTTCTATGTTGCATGTTTAAAGGATTTCATTAACTTATTATTTATTTAAATACTATAATTTGTTTTGAGGTTAACTTTGCAACATCTGTCCAGGGACTATGACGCAAAAAGGCCTTTTGTCCAACTCCTTAACAGCCGTGTGAATGAATGTGTACCATCCCTATTAAATGAACTAATAGATAAATAACGCTTATCATTGTTAATGTTCAATGTTTACACTCCTGTGTGGTTAAGCAGTATTTACATTGTTACTCTACCTATTTTTCTATAAAGTGAAGATTTGTTTACCTACTTTTGATACATGCTCTGATAGAAAACCCAATAAACAAAGTTGAACAAAAATTCTAAATAAAGCCCTGTGTGTTTCAGACGAGGTGTTCAGGAATCAGGACCAGGGCACTCCGGCCTCCAGTCGGCCGGTGTCCGCAGCAGATGTTGTTCTTTACGGCGTCAACATCGTCCTCCCTCTCATGTCTCAGGACCTGCTCAAGGTGAACACGCAGGTTTTACGGGTTAATCTACAAAGGGCTACACTAGGGTTTGGTGATATGACTGTGTAAACCTTTAAACAGGAGATATATATATATATATATATATTCCATCTCTCACATACTTACACTGAATAAAAATATAAACGCAACACTTTTGTTTTTGATCCCATTTTTCATGAGATGAAGTCAAAGATCTAAAACATTTTCTATATACACAAAATAACCATTTCTCTCAAATATTGTTCACAAATCTGAAAAAATCTGTGATAGTGAGCACTTCTCCTTTGCCGAGATAATCCATCCCACCTCACAGGTGTGGCATATCAAGATGTTGATTAGACAGCATGATTATTGTGTGCCTTAGGGTGGCCACAATAAAAGGCCACTCTGAAACGTGCATTTTTGCTTCATTGGGGGGGTCTGGCGGGGGTCCGAAAACCAGTCAGGTTTAACCCTAACCCTAACATGTCACCCACTGACATGTTAGGGTTAGGGTTAAACCCTAAAACATTTTTTAATGTGTCAGTTGGCGACATGTTAGGGTTAGGGTTAAACCTGACTGGTTTTCGAACCCCCCCATTTGTGATTTGTGAACAATATTTGAGAGAAATTGTTATTTTGTGTATGTCGAAAATGTTTTAGATCTTTGAGTTCATCTCATGTAAAATGGGAGCAAAAACAAAAGTGTTGCGTTTATATTTTTGTTCAGTGTATGTACATATAATAACTTGCTTTATATCTTGTTACTGTTCATTTGTAAATTCAACATTTATATTTTCTACTTTCTTGTTTATTTCTAGTCTTTTCATTTGTATTGTACAATGCCATGTCCTTGTATGCTGCTGCAACACAAACATTTCCCAAATTGAGATCAAACAGTACTATCGTATCTTATCTTGAATGTGTGCTGAGTAGAGATTTTTGCAATTCTGTCTAGACCGGTGAAGCTTTTTTCCACTCAATCCTGAGTCGCACAATATCACTACATTGCTATCTCGTATTTCCAGCTGGCCATATCGCACAATCCCTGGCTACATTGTTCTGTATCAGTGATGAAGATGCTCTGTGAGCTCCTGCTGATGGTGTCCTTGTCCTTTTCCCTCCAGTTCCCCTCCCTGTGTAACCAGTACTACAAGCTCATCACCTTCATCTGTGAGATCTTCCCAGAGAAGATCCCTCAGCTGCCTGAAGAACTCTTCAAAAGCCTCATGTTCTCCCTGGAGCTGGGAATGACCTCGTATCCTCTCACTGCCGTGTGTGTGTGTGTGTGTGTGTGTGTGTGTGTGTGTGTGTGTGTGTGTGTGTGTGTGTGTGTGTGTGTGTGTGTGTGTGTGTGTGTGTGTGTGTGTGTGTGTGTGTGTGTGTGTGTGTGTGTGTGTGTGTGTGTGTGTGTGTGTGTGTGTGTGTGTGTGTGTGTGTGTGTGTGTGTGTGTGTGTGTGTGTGTGTGTGTGTGTGTGTGTGTGTGTGTGTGTGTGTGTTATATGGTTGAATATTTTGTAACTGACTCCACAGCCTTGTGTTTGTTTCAAGAAAAGTTATTTCACAAAGTTGCCAATGTTCCTGGTCCAGCCCCTCAACAGAGAAAAGGGTTATTACTTCGTAGTGTGTGCTCTTTACTTCGTAGTGTGTGCTGCTTACTTCGTAGTGTGTGCTCCTTACTTCGTAGTGTGTGCTCATTACTTCGTAGTGTGTGCTCTTTACTTCGTAGTGTGTGCTCTTTACTTCGTAGTGTGTGCTCCTTACTTCGTAGTGTGTGCTCCTTACTTCGTAGTGTGTGCTCATTACTTCGTAGTGTGTGCTCTTTACTTCGTAGTGTGTGCTCTTTACTTCGTAGTGTGTGCTCCTTACTTCGTAGTGTGTGCTCTTTACTTCGTAGTGTGTGCTCTTTACTTCGTAGTGTGTGCTCTTTACTTCGTAGTGTGTGCTCCTTAACGTGTGTGTTCAGAATGAGTTCGGAGGTCAGCCAGCTGTGTTTGGAGGCTCTCTCTCCTCTCGCTGAGCAGTGCGCTAAAAACCAGGAGAAGGACACGCCGCTCTTCATCGCAACCCGTCACTTCCTCAAGGTATAGCACACACTTTACCGTAATGAAATGTGTAAATGTAATGATAAAAAAAAGTTATTCTTCATGATTGTCAATCAACAATGTTTATCAGAATACCTTTATTAGGCCCACGGAGGGGAAATGTGCGTAGTTACAGCCACAGACAGCTTAATGTTACATATGTTAAATATGTGACGTGCATTAAAAAAAAGTATTAAGTTATGATATAATAATACAAATGTTAAAGTTACATAATTTAAAAAAAATACACATCCTGTAACAGTTCTTAGGATTTAGCAGCCAGGTATATATTACACAGTTATTAACGGCATCTATATATATTGCACATAGTTTGTTGGTATTTAGCAGCAAGGGGTGATATCAGATCCTCATATCAAACTAAATATAAAAGTATTGAACTCTGACACTCAGCTGCCTCAAATGATAAGCAGTTTTGATATCAGATATCAACACGACAGTCCTCTCTATTCTGAAGCGGTTGTTAACCAGTAACCCTTTTGTTCAGCGCTAGTTTTTAATAACTCTAAAAGAGGTTGTAGTGCTAGTCTGTCAGCGATTTTATATAATGAACCAACATTAACAATAAACAGAAAGAAATTACTGAACTGTTGTAAACTGTCTAAATGTTCGTTCAACACTATTTCCTCTCTTGCTTTGTAATAATTCCCCTCTCCACACCCTCTGCGCCTCCAGCTGGTGTTTGACATGCTGGTCCTGCAGAAACACAACACAGAGATGACGGTGGCAGCAGGAGAAGCCCTCTACACACTCGTGTGCCTGCACCAGGTGAGGAAACACATACTAAACACACCTTTCAGGAACAGGGAACTCCAGCAGTTTAACCCTTTGATATCAGAGAATAAAAGAATAAATACAGCTCATGGTTGGCAATACAAAATGGAACTCACTCACAAGGTTTTAAAAGGTTTGATATTATACATTTTCCTGTTTGTTTTTTTACAATGACAGGGTGTCCGCGGGGTCTTAAAAAGTATTAAAAGTTGATAAATCAGTTTAGCGAAAATTAAGGCTATTAAAAAGTATTAAACGGCATTTTCCAAGGTATTACATTTTGTAGCTTGTTTTCAATAAGTATATAAATTGTCCAAAGAGGTTGTATTCTACAGTCTGCCTGAATGTAATCATGGCGTAGGTGTGTAGTGTGATTCTGTGTAGTTTATTTATGGCATCCCGTTGGATTTGACGTCATCTGAACAGGACATCGCACGCTCACTGCTTGATAGCGCGCGGAGGTCCGTTTACGCCGGTTGTTAAGCAACATCGTTATGGGGAAATGCAAGTCTGCGTCCAAATGGTTGGAAGATAAGGAGGAAGGACAATCAATACTGTATAGTGAATGTGAGGTAAAGTGTGTCGCCAAGGTAACCGGTTAAAACTCCAAGTGGCGATGAGGTCTTAAAATGTATGAAAAGGGCTTTAAAAAAGTCTTACATTAGACTCCAGGACTCCTGCATATACCCTGATTAACTAAAAGCTTTTAAGACAATCAATGATTTTGTTTTTGATTTTCTTAGCAGAGGTTTTATACAAAAAAAACTTCCAGAGGTTTACTCTTTAACTTCCAATTCATTTATCATGAGGTTGAAGTCAAGAGATGAAATGATAGGAGACTCCTTTTAAAATGCTGTTCTTAATGTTAATAGCAACAAGAAAGTTATAACAAACAGCGCCCTCTACTGGACAAACATTGTGACCAAGACGCTTTTTTGTGTCTCTATCAGCTCTACTCTCAAGGCCGTGCCGACACCTTCCGCTATCGGCAAAATAAATCACTCTGATTGGCTGTTCAGCTTAGCGAATCAGTGCATGAGAAGCGAAACGGAAGTGAAGAAGGCACACACACACGGCTATTATTTTTCATTTTCCAGTACCGCACTAAACATGTTTTCGATTATAAGTCGTTATGTGAAACAGTCTGTGATGGACGAGAGTGAAAATGGAACGCAAGCTATTTGTTGTTTGTGTATATCACGCAGTCTGTCTTCCGGTTGCCTCTTTTGAATGACGAATACACACTACCGCCGCCTGCTGGTAAGGACAGTTATTGCCACTCACGCATGCGCAGTGTCGTACGTGCTACTTGGCCATCGGCTGAAGTCTTTGCGGTGTGTTGACACAACAGTCGGGTCCTTCGGCACGTGTTCTTTGGTGTCAGTTTGGTGTGTGAGGGCCTTTAAATGTACTCAAAATATATTGGTGTGTTTCCCCCCCTCAGGCGGAGTACTCAGAGCTGGTGGAGGCCCTCCTGTCGTCGCAGAGAGACGCTGTCATCTACCAGCGCCTGGCCGACGCCTTCAACAAGCTGACGGCCAGCAGCAGCCCCCCCACCATGGACCGCAAACAGAAGGTGGCGTTCCTGAAGAGCCTGGAGGAGTTCGTGTCCAACGTGGGGGGGCTGCTCTGCGTCAAATAACCACTGGAAACCTCTGCCTGGGACCCTGTCTGTTGTTCTTTTGTATTTTAAAGAAACCAATCAATAGATGAATGATTTAAATTCATTTTTTAAACAAATCAATAAAAGATCCCCCCCTGCTCCGCCTCTAAGAACTCTGGGTAGCCGAGGCAGCTGGAGGGATCCATCACACTGAATGTTTACCCGCTTCTCAACTCCTCGGATTTCTCTTTTTTTGTATTTTTTCCTCCCGCCCCTCGAGCATGATTGACAGACTTAGTGATGATGATGATGATGATGAAGATGAAGATATGCTGACATGGAGACTAAAGTGCAAAGCAGACGGACTCTTTAAAGGATTCCTGGAGAAATGTTCACCTTAGTGACAAAAAGAGGAGATGGAGCACCACACACACACCAACCACACACACACACCAGAGACACAGACACACACGAGTGACATTGAGGGTAGAAAAAGTTTAAGTTTTTGATAAATGAAGGAGATGTTTATTTTCAGAGTGAGGTTTTTTTAGTTGAAAGTATTAAAAAGGGGCCATTTTGTTTCAAGAATGCCATGGCATACACACACCATTTTAACAGTAACACACACACACCGCCCCAATCCTTCCCAGAGTGCCTTTGTTTTGATTGTTCTGTGTGTGCAGATTTTGGTTTGTCACACACCAACTGACAAAAGAACTGTACCTGCCATTCGCCGAGAATAAAGGGGATGCACACACACTCACACACTCGCACACAAAAACACACACACTCAGAAACACGCACATACACACACGTTTGATGAGGGTATGGCCGGTCTGTGGAGTTGTTGAAAGACGCGGCACAGGAGGACAGAAAACCAAAATCAGATTCACTAAAAGGTGTAAATATATATAATGTTTTCAAATCTACGAGAAATGTTTTTTCAAAGACAAAAAAAAACATGACGGAAATGTTTTTATATGCCAGTTAATTGGCAGGAAGAGATGTACGAGTTCAGCGTTGTATAAAGTTCATATGAGGAGGGAGCGACTCTGTTTTGACCGCTTTTTTTTTGCAGTTTGATATGTTTTCTCTACTTTGGGTCGTAGTATTATATTGCAGCGTCCTCCCTCTGGGACTCAAAGGCTCGGGTCTCTTTCAAGTTTAGCAGATTTAACTTCAGTAGTATTTTTCTACAGCAGCACACACCAACGTTTCACTCTTCAACACACTGGATGGAAGGCAGTTTGAGCTGAAGGACAGCAATAACAAACCAAATAAAAAGGAGCAGAGCCACCTCCGCGTTCAGAGCCCAGACTGGTTATTGTTAGAAGACTGTTTTGTTAAAGAAGTGTAAAAGTGTACATAAACTTATTGTATAAAATGTCCTGGCCTCTGCTGCTTTCTTTACACCGATGTCATGTGTGGTCTTTTATCTATTTTAGTAATAAATGTTATTGTTCCTATCCTCACATTGGCATTTCGGCTACCATACGTCCGCGGGGTCTTAAAAAGTATTAAAAGTTGATGAATCAATTTAGCGAAAATTAAGGCTATTAAAAAGTGTTAAACTGGATTTTCCCAAGGTATTACATTTGGTAGCTTGTTTTCAATAAGTATATCAATTGTCCAAAGAGGTTGTATTCTACAGTCTGCCTGAATGTAATCATTGCGTAGGTATGTAGTGTGATTCTGTGTAGTTTATTTATGGCATCCCGTTGGATTTTACGTCATCTGAACAGGACATCGCACCAGGCCCGGCTCCAGGATGAAATGACTGAGGGGGCTGTAAAAAAAATCCGAGGGGGCGATTTTTTTTTCACAACAACGAAAAATACTGGCAAAGTAATTAATGGACACACCAAGCTTTTTTGCTTCTCACTGCTCTACTGCTTTGCTTCTTTATTTTTATTCCGGATTTACCCCTCTCATTCTGTTCTTTTCCTCTGATCTTTAATATAGATAGTACATTATTAAATGGCTGCACTTTGGTTAACAGACTAACATTGATTTCCTCAATTTATAAATGGACAGGCTCTGTAATTATACCCAACCCAGTCTCACGGCATTTCGTGTTCACCAACACAATTTTCCCCTTTTTTTCGTGTTGCACAGCACGATTTTAAAAGCAATGTATTTCTATTGGTAGTCTTTCCCCTTTTTTTTCGTGTTGCACAGCACGATTTTAAAAGCAATGTATTTCCGTTGGTAGTCTCACGGCATTACGTGTTATAGGAAGACCGGAAGCTGTGTGGTTCATAAAAACATGTTCTTACTCAATATCAAGCCACGATTATTGCTTTTATTTATAAATAAATAAAAACAAGGATAATTGTGTGTTATTGTTGACTAAATAACAGTGTTATTTTGAAAAGAATAACAAATTAAAAGGAAAAATGAGCCCCATTTATTTTCCTCACAGACAGCGACAAAAGTCCGAAATGATACGATTTTAAATAATTTAAGAAAAAATGAATCTGGTTGATTTTTTATTTTCAGGATTGAATGTTCAAACCAAGGCCTAAAACCTGGCATCTCATAAGAAAGTGACTAATATATAAACCAAATGTAATATTGGATCAAATACTACACCAAATGGACAGACACAGATTAAAAATAAAGTCCCCTGGTTTGTCTCTAGATTCAAACTGCCATGAGAAAAATCAAATCAATGTTCTAAAATCCGTCACTAGATGTCGCTCATTCTACAAATACGGTTTATATAATACAGATTACCACGACAACAGTGCTGTGGAAATGAATTTCCCCGTGGGGACAATAAATCTAATCTAAACTAATTTAATATTCAATCCCACACTTGGAGATTGAGAACATAAATTCGTAATTTACCTCGTTTAAAGCACTTTTGTTGTAATACTATGGATTTAGTTGACACTATAGCCGAGTTTCTTTTGTCCAATATTTCGCGGGCAGGTACATTGAAGTAGAGGTAGAAGAAGAAGTAGTAGAAGAAGAAATACGCTAACGCTACAAACAGGAACAACACTGTTACTCTGTTTTTTACTAACATATGCAATTTAATTTCACCTTGCTCTATGTTTTTTAACGCACATTCAAAAACGGGAACATTTTCGGGAGTTTCAACCGGGTACCGGCCACCGAAAACGGGGACGTTTTGGTCACCCATCCGACTGTGTTTACAGCTAAGCACACACGCTAACATTACTTATTAAGACTACAACCTCACTTGGGGTTGAGGCTTTTTTACACGTTGCTTGACTGCCTGCCCACATATCTGAAGTTAAATGACTGCTGTGAAAATGCCCAGTTACTTTAAGTGTAATTCTTTGTTGTGAGTATCTTTGCTTTCAGAACATTTATTATTTCAATATAAAATCATACATTACCTAAAATAGTAAAGTAACACAAACAAAGTAACAGATAATTGCTAAAGTAAGGCATGTATTTCACAAAAACATTTTTATTTCATTGTGCAATTATATACGAGTGTTTTAATTTTTTATAATTTTTCTGGATAACAATGAATTAATGAAGTTGTAAATATTTAATAGAATGAAAGAGATTAATGGGAACATGTTGCAGTCAAGAAGAAGAAGAAGAAGAAGCCATGCTTTAGCAAGGGGCTAAATATATAGATCTAAATATTGAAAAGCTGAAAAGTAGTGAAACAAATAGGACAGTGCAGATTTCTGATATGTAAATTAAAAGAAGGTATCTCCCCATAAAAGGAAAACATATCAATAAGAGTAAGAAGACTGAAGATTCATTAATCTGTTCAATACACACTGAGCGGTCAGTCGAGCATCCGGGTCACAGTCCCAACAATCTGTCAGGAGCACAAATCCCTGAAAGTTGAGATTTTTTTTTACTATATTGACAAACTAAATCAACTATCTTAAACATTTGATCAGCTATATCAGTTCATGTATCTTTGTCAATACATAAAACATCATTTTCCAGTGAGTAGCACTGTGTGCTGTGGTAGCAGGGAAAACTTTCACAGCAACCATGGATCCCTTGTATTTTCCCTGCCAAAATGCCCACGGCCCACAATCTGAAAAAGTTTGAACATACAGGTAATATGTCGGGATAAAACACTCCATTGAATGATTTATCAACATTTTACACACTGCTAACCAAACAGAATGAATCCATATCTGGGTTTACCTGCTGTAGTTCAATGTCAGCTAAGTCAATCTCAGAGGTTTTTCTTGTTTGGCAGGAACACAGTCGTGAGACACTGTCAGCATCAGGGGAGGGTGGATTCTCCTCTAAAAAAAGAGGATGGGTATGGTTATCAAAAGAAACATTTTAAAGGTAATCCGACATTATTTATTAATTTAATCTGGCATGGCTGAAAAGGCACAGGAATCTGATAACAAACAAAGGACAGAGGTAAGGGGGTGTTATTGAAGAGATAAACACCAAGGTCAGTCTTCCACAGAGAATGAAACAGTTACAAGATCAAACAAAGACATCATGAGAACGGAGTCTGAGTTTAAAAGTACGGAAACGTGTAATACTTCAAGAATGTGAGGGCATTTCACACAGAATGAACAGTATCTTGTACAACATATCCCACTGCCACACACACCTGCATGTACAACATATCCCACTGCCACACACATCTGCATGTACAACATATCCCACTGCCACACACACCTGCATGTACAACATATCCCACTGCCACACACACCTGCATCTACAGCATATCCCGCTGCCACACAAAGGGCTGTGGGAATACAGGACCTTTATCAACATAATCATCCACCACTGTAAAGCAACAGCACTCAAGGGGGCTGTGGTCTGCAGCTGTGGGGTGTCGTCACTCGTCAGCGTCATTCTGTCAGGGTCCCTTAAAATACGTAGAAGCCCAATTATAAGGGGAAAGAACAGAACAGCTTATAAACAAGTCAGAATCATATATTATATTATATATATAATATTATGCCATAATCAGGATTCATTTATTAAATCATGACAAACTAAATTGAAATGGGGATTTTTCAATCTAAATAATTAAGATTGCCAAATCAAAAATTATGAAAATGCACAATATTTTGGTTGATGATCAAATAACTGATGCCATTCCAATTTGCTGAAGAAAATGCAAAGCACACACACTTACCCAAGTTATTATGTTTAACAGAACAATACATACATTTAGTAAAGAAGCAACCTACAGCTGTGATGTTTTTTTCTTGGTTTGTTGGTAATATTATGCTAACATGATGTAAGATGGGGCAGCATTGTTGTTGTGAAAATGATGATAGTTAGCTCTCAAAAGGTTAAAATTACCACTTAGAATCTACTGGTTTTGATTTACATTTTGTTTTGTGAGTATTTTTTATCTTTGAAGATGGGTCTCCTTCAATACACACCATTAATGTAATGTAATGTAATGTAAAGTTCTACCCTTGTATATTCTGTCTATGTTTCCTCTACTGACACAAACAAACTCACCTTTGCTGTGACTCAAATCATGCCAGGTCTTTTTATGAATATATGTTTCGATTTGCTTGGGAAAACTGCTTTTTACGTTCATTTTATCACGACAATATTCGATAGTACAACTTTTTGAAAGTTATCAGTAAAACATTTGTGACTTGAAAGGGCGCACGTTTTCTTCATCATTTCCTCCCCTTAGGGCGGAGTTAATAAGCGATAAGGTTCGATACTTCATTCTGTGCATCCGTGTTGCCCTGAGCTTCAAAACAAGCATCTCTGGTTTTCAATCAGATTAATTAAACTGGTACCTGCGCGGCGGGCGGGCCTAGCTAAACTTCAGGATAGATATGGTAAAGTAACCTATTAATATAACGTTAAATACAAATTATAAATGGTTTAATGAATTGTTAAAAACGACATTTGTTGTGATATGTTGCATCAGGCAGGGATTTTTGGGATGAAGGCCGTCACAAAAATAGCGTTAACCGAGGTTTTCGAGGAGTCCAACGCCTTGAATTGAGATATTATTTACAGATTTTAAAATGTTTTTCTCAGGATTTTCGCAGATCACTTTTTCATATTCTTCTAAGCTTTGATTTCCTGCACCCTTGTGTATTTTTTTTGGCCTAAAACTTTAACCAAATCCCTTACAATAATGATTATATTTAAGGACAAAGTAGTTCTTAATCTAAATTCATAAAGATATCTATAGTGTATTTTTAATACAGATGACAAATAAACAACCTGTGTGTTTTTCGGCTGGTGATAATGTAAAATAAGTTAAAGTTAGTGTGTTAAAAATAGAAAAATACACCTAGTTTATTTTGTCCCATCTCAAAAGCAGCCGTACCACGTCATCACGCTGCGACTATAACTCACATGTTCACAACACAGCCGCAGCGATTCTGATCAGGTTTGTAGCTTTTAAAACTGTTACTTTTGTGTGTATGTTGTAACCACCACGTAGTTCATCTGTCAAATGAACTGTATTGAATCCGTTGTTTATTATCAGAACAGAAAGCGACGATCTTCGCGGTCTTTCATTCATTTATTTAAAGGCAACATCAGTGCTGGAAGAAGTATTTAGATATTAACACAAGTTAAAGTAGAAATACTACAAAACTACAATACATACTACAGTGTAAACAAACTATTATACAAGCGACACTCCTGCATTAAATGTGTAAGCATCATAATGTGCTAAAAGTACCACAATAAAAAGTACTCTTTATGGAGAATGACCCATTTCAGAATAAAATGTACATTATATTATTGTTCATTACTTTTGATTCATTCATGTGCTGCTGGTGAAGGTGGAGCTAATCGTAACTACTTAACAAAGAGCTGTGCATCATAATTGTATAGTTTATATGTTGTATTAATAATCGGAATCTGCAAAGCTGTCAAATAAATATGTAGTGGAGTAGAAGTACAATATCTGCCTCTGAATTTAGTGAAGTAGAAGCATAGTGTATCAGGAAATAAACAACAACTCACGAACAATTTAGAGGAAGCTGTTACATTATACATCATTTAGTTATTTTATGTATGTCTCTTGCCTTTGCACCAACAAACCAAAGGACATTTCTGGCATGTGCAAACCAACTTCAGAATCAGATTTATTGCAGAGATTGAAGGTTATGCCTAAATGAGAAATACATCTCTAAATGTGGAATAAATACTGACATGTTTATTTAGCTATAATACAGTTTCATCATGTCAAGTCAACAAATAATCATTAATTAAATATTTGCACGCTAAAGGCTCTTTGAGCATGTTTTCTCTCAGTGATTGTGTTGTTATGTTAAATGTTTGTTGTTCATGTATTGTGTCTTGATATTTGTCTATGTTGATGTTACACATGGAGCTGCTGTGATGCAAATTTCAGACTTGATCTGACAAATAAAGTATTATCGTATCGTATCGTAATATCTCAGATTTCTATAACAAGTTACCTACCAGCTTAACTGAACCAGCCAAAATAAAATAAATGTTCAACCTATTTTTTTTGTTTCAGGATATCTGCTCCTTTCATCGCTCATCCTGGTCTTCCTCACCATGAGTGACAGTGATGAAGACGCCCCGGCGCTGTCCGCTCACACACTGGCCGCCCTGCAGGATTTCTACAGGGATACCAGCAGCAGCTCAGCATCAGACCAGTTCACTGTGGGGGCCGTGGGGGAGGACTGGGTGAGTCCAGGGAGACACACACACACACACACACACACACACACACACACACACACACACACACACACACACACACTACTGACATGTGACGTGTTTGATTCAGAAGGGATGATCAAAATAATGTACACTATGTAGCTCTTTTTACAAGTTTACAATGTGCTTCAGAGATGAAGAAAGTGTAAAATACAGTGCAACTAAGAGCAAGAGGAAAACAAATGGGGATTAATATTAAGAATCAGAATACCTTTATTAGTCCCACAGAGGGGAAATGTACATTGTTGCAGCAGAAAAGAGCCAAAGACAGCTTAATGTTACCTAAGAAGCATACATACAAAAGTATTAAAGATACAAAAATTACGTTACGTCCGCGGAGCCGTTACGTTTGGACCAATCCACGGACTTCCTCACACACACACACTCGGCGGGACGTTGCGAGGCTCGCTGCCTCGAGGAGCGGGACACTGTGAGCTGGCTCACTGGTGTGGGGTCGGCGAGACAGCGAGACACCGTGGAACTCAGCCTGGGCACACACACAAACTCCCAGCCAGGCTGCGGGTGTGTGTTTCGGGCTGGGTTTCGCTGTGTCTCGCTGTCTGACAGGCGGCCACTGGGCTCACAGGGAGGGGGGGGGCAGGAGCTCCAACAAGCCGTTTAGGACAGAGAGTGAATACACATACTATACAGAGATGCTGAATGAGAAACCAATGTGAGTTTGGAAAATTGCACAATATGAATCTATTCTAGTAGACCTCAACAATGGAATTATGATCAGTAGAAATGGCCGACATGGGACCTTTAAAGTTCAGAGTGTTAGTAGTAATTGTCTGTTTCTGCAGAGCCTGAGTCAGTTCTGGTACAGTGACGAGACGGCAGCTCAGCTAGCAGAAGAGGCCGTACGGGAAGCTGGAGAGGGAGGCAGGTAAAACCACACACACACACACACACACACACACACACACACACACACACACACACACACACACACACACACACACACACACACACACACACACACACACGCGCGCGTGCGCGCCCACGCCTTAAAACATTTGTATGAGGTTCTTTACAATGACCTTCATGACTACAGTGTCTTTTTATGAAATACTGTAATATGACTTTGATGATAGACAATATCTCACATTTGCATTAAATCGAAGCTTCTCGTCGAGGGCGTTGTTTAAGACTCACATTCTGCTGCCTTTGTTTTCTTGTCTATTTTCTGATTTTGTGTATAAACAAGATATTTCCCTTCTATGATGGATTGATTCTGAACATTGGTGCAAAATGGCCGCTGCAGAAAGAAAGTCCTCTCTCTGCGTCTGGGAAACCAGTCAATCACAACCAGACATAAAAGCTTCATCTCCTACTTGTGTCTCTTGTCCCCTGCAGGATAGCGTGTGTGAGCGCTCCCAGTGTTTACCAGAAGCTGAAGCAGGGCTCGGTGTCCGGCTCCGATCGAGTGTCGGCCGTCGTGTTGGAGTACGACCGGCGCTTCTCCACGTACGGCGAGGACTTCCTGTTCTACGACTACAACGAGCCGCTGGCCCTCTCCAACGCGCCGCCGCAGAGCTTCGACTTCGTCATCGCCGACCCGCCGTACCTCTCAGAGGAATGTCTGACTAAAGTGGCCCAAACCGTGAAGTACCTGAGCAAAGGCAAAATGCTGCTGTGCACAGGTAAGGGGGGAGGGGGGGATATCCGGATGAAAACAACGTGTAATCTGCTGTGAGATGAACACCAAGATATAATATCCAATATTTACACACTTGTGTTTCAATAAGACTAGATCTATGATATAGATTTGGTTGAGTTTTGTACCGACGTTTAATCCCTAATGTTGTGTCACAAATGTCTGATTCTTAACATCTGATGTTTTTACTCGACAGGAGCCATCATGGAGAAAGTGGCCAAAGAGCTTCTGGATATGAAAATGTGCAGCTTCCTGCCAAAACACAACAAAAACTTATCCAACGAGTTTCGCTGTTTCGTCAACTATCCGTCTCGACTGCTCTGATTGGTCCAGAGAGAGAGAGAGAGAGAGAGCATGAAGGAGGGAGGACGACTTGGACTGACCCTACACTTGTGAATAAAGGACTCAAAGATGAACAAATACTTTGTCATCTGATGGCTAAAAACTGTTATTCAAAACATGGAAAACGTTGGTTAGTAGTTTCTGTTAGTATTCAAGCAAACACATTTGGTGGTTCAGTTTCTCAAATGTTTTTAATATCATTTTAAATAAAATATATATTTGACCATGGATCTTTGACTGTAGAAAATGACATATTCAAATGTTTTACTAAATTCTTCTGTTGCTGTAAAAGCTGTATTAAAGTGTTTACATCAGTAGGTGGCAGCACTGATCAGGTTATAGATGATAATGAGACATTTTATCCCATCGTTCAATATTCGTTTGCTTTTACCTTAAAAGGTTGGGTCCACCCAAATTACAAATAATGTTCTCATGTATTGTATTCGATCTTAAATGCACACTTGTTTACTTCTTCCTGCATTTTACTTGCACCATTGTTTAAATCGTGCTGTTTTTATTGCACTACTTTTCTTCCTTATTTCTATGACAGTTCATGGTCAAAAACTGCACTGTAACGTTTGAGCATTTGACAATGAAGCTTGAATCTTTGTAGTCAAGAAATCATCAAGTTTGGGTTCTGGAAGGCCAAATCCAAGCTTAGATTGAAGTGGGCTGGATATAAAATCTTATTTAGGAACAAAACAGACACAAACATTTACTTCTATGTGAAAACGTTTTGAAAAGATGAAGATCAGAAACTCTGTGCTAAACCCTTTATCATCCAAATATTCACTATGACTGTGAATGAAAGCGTCTTATTTGCAGGTACAATTAAATGTAATTGCTTCAATTGTCAGTAGGGGGGAGATAATGACCCAAAGAAAGAGAGTTAGGTGTATAAAACTCATCCAGAGTCCCACAGTCTGCTCCCTCACACCTTCCTCCCCTTGGAGCCCCCCTCTCTGGCCTTGGTCTCGGCTCTCTTCAGGCTCTGGTTGGCCGCCCCCTCCCGCTCTTTCTCCTGCAGGGGGACGCAGGTGCAGCCCACCGCGATGGAGACGTACACTTCGGTGTAGGAGTGTCTCCCCCCCAAACAAGACCCGGCTCTCCGCAGGATGACGGAGGGCGCGTACACCGGGGTGCTCCGGTAGCGCGAGCTCTCCTTCCCGTAGGGCCCGAACAGGCAGCCGGTGCACAGGCAGTACGCCTCCGGGATGTAGCGGGGGTACCGGGCTGGGTCGTAGGAGAGCCTGGGGTGAAAACAATTAACATATCAGTTTGTCATTGGGTCACCTTATTGCTATTGAAAGGAAATGGGACTTTTCAATGAAGAAACTGCAGAACCTTAATAATGTGTTGTTTTAATAATAGAATAAGCTTTAAAAAACATTGAAAAGAGGAGTTTCCTATAATGTAGTTATCAAATGCTACATGGGCTGGAGTCACTGAGACTCAAGAAATGGAAGCAATTGAAAAAAAATCTATACTTTTCAATAAAGAACTGCAGAATTTTCATAAAATTACTAAAATAAAGAAGTGCGTTGCAATCATAGGACTAAAGAATATATTATGTGTATAATAACATTCAAATAAAATAGAAGAAATCCAATAAAGTTGTGTGTCCTACATGTTCAGTGTAATAATACATTTCTGCATTGATATTGGGTCAAATGATATTGCCTGCAAATGATATGGAAGCTTTACAAATAAGTGAAAGTGCTTTTCTGCATACAAATATTCTGCAGAAGAAACACTCAAATCCAATAAAAAGAGGTGTTTCTTAATTGACCAGTGAAGTCATAATATCTTCTTTGGATTAGGAGTCAAAGGATCACAAGACACGGAAGCTATGTTTAAAAGAAAATATACTGATTAACATATTCACATACAATTGAACAAATAACACTAACATCCCAAAAGGAAAGGTGTGTCTTGTTTGTCCAGTGTAATAGTTATAAGGTCACATGACATTCTAATCAATCACCAAGTTTAAACGGTTATTTATTGATGGTCCAACAACAGCATATTATTCCCCTGCTCTCACCGGTAGGCCCAGGGAGAGATGCTGAGCAGGTTCACCGGGAGGCGGGTCTTGCGGTCGGCGGGAGCGCGTGCTGCGGCGGCCGGGCACGTGAGGTTGAGTTTTTCCTGCGGCTCGAGCTCCAGTGCGTGGTGGAAAGCGCTCATCACTCCAACAGAGAGTCGCCCGAACATCTGCTCCAGGATCTCCTCCGGGAGGTCCAGGCAAGACCGATTCCTGGTGGCTTTCTTCCGGACCCGAACCGCCCCGAGCGGCCAGCCCAGCAGCAGCAGCACGAGGATCAATGGAGGAACCATGGAGGAGATGTGGTGTGCCAAAAACTCAAAAAGTTTACCTGTGCGCTTTTATCGTCTTTGATTTTCTTGAATATGAAGATTTAAAAGTATGACTCCAGTTGAAGCTACTTCCCCCGCTTATAATCCAGTGAAATGTTGGAGTGTCACAGTCACAGTCCACATCTTGGACACCGAGGCACATGCGCGCCGCCATGGACACTGTGGAAACATGTTGGCACAACTCGTCCTCAGGGTCGCCAGGTGTAATAATTGACTCAGAATGAGAAATAATGAGCGAGTTGCAAGTTTCACACTTCCCGTTTCAGTTTACTGTTAAGAAAAAAATGCCAACAAGAGTGTTTTCATGTTGCCTTTCTCCTCCGAAGTGTGCGTAAAGTAAAACAAAATTCGTAACTACGCACTGAAACAACTTGATCCATCGAGCAGGACGAGTTTAAATCACACTGAAAGACACACTGATAGAGTCAAGTCTCACTCCGGTGTTAAAAGAGGCCGGAGTGGGAGAGAGTGGGAAGTCCAGACTGCTGGCTCTCTCTCTGCTGGATCCTGGCTTCACACCAGAGTTTACTTCACTCCACTCAAGATAAACTAGATCCAGTTTTAACAACCTCTTCTGTCCGCTCCGGTCTCACAAAGAAATGATCAACTCTAGTTCAAACCATGAATACATACAAATCATGTTGAACTGTTTTAAAAAGCACATTTTAGTGTCTGTCTTCTGTCAAAGACCCCATTACTGCCTGTCACTTTTTTATGATGTGCATTCAGATTTATGTGAGGAAAATGCTTTAAAATATGATTAATCTAAAAAGACAGTTATAGCATAACTCAATACAGTTTTCCCTTCACTAAATCTTTGGTGGGATTTGTGTGATTTTATTTATTGCAAGTTGTGTTGGATAGTGAGTTAGCTAAATGCAAAGGAATGTTAAAATGTAATCTGTTTGGAAAATGTCACAAAAATAACTCCCAGACACACATCCATGGCTTTATCTGAAAGTAATTATGCACAGAATGAGAGAGTTTGGTTTTGAATAGACAAAATACTTTATTTTTAAAATTATATAACAACAAATACAAATAAATATTATACTACATATAAACATTTTGGAATAAGTATAACATGTAAAACCAAACAGGACCACGCATGGATGGATTACATAAATTGTTGATGGATTTTCCAGAAGGTTCCCAGGCTCACACATTTTAGTTGAAAATATTTCGACAGCGATATGTTACTCCTTGTTTTGGCTCTGTGCCCAAACACTGGGTTCAAAATAAAATAAAAAAAGGTAACATTGAGGTTAAAATGCAGACTTGAAATAAAGACCTTGTTTACCCCTGGGAGTACAGCATGTCCAAAAGGTGTATCATTTCCAAACACTTCGTCAGAAACCAATGTAAACAAAGTCAGACTGAAGTCAAACGTCAACACTTTCAATGCATTGGGATTGTTTCTTACATCTCAAGTTCATTCTATTGGAGTACAGAGCCAAAACAAAATGTCAAAAATATTTCCAGACTGCCAGACTCCTTTTCATTAGATTCATATACCCAGAACTTCCTCTGCCAAATGAATATGTATAAATATTGACGTTAGAAAAGGATGTTTATCAAGCAGATTTAAGGCTGAGGTGAGCGATCTGAAAGAGGTAAAGACATCTCACTTCTTAACTCAGGAGTGGAAAAGCAGAATCACATCTTTATCTAATAATATTCATTTCACAGAGTATAACATGCTTTGGTCCTGGGGTCTAGTTTGTGCTCTGTCGTTTCATAAAAGGTGACAAAGAACCAAATGTCCTGACAACACGGTGGAGTCAGAAGGAGTTACTCCGGCAGCAGGTCGTCTCCCAGCTCCTCGTCTGCGAAGTCGTCGTCCTCCACGCGTCTCTTGGCTCCCGTCTTCGGTCTCTCCATCTGCGGCCCCAGAGGGTCCACGTAGGACGCGTCTGCACCAGAGGAACACAAGCTTTACTCAGTATCAACATGTCCTGAGTCCCGCTAACTGATAGCATTTGGTCTTAGAAGTTAAACTATTATACTGTTATCATCAATATAGTATAGTTCTCAGATACAGAACATGTCTCTGAAGTGTTTGGCTCCAAACACCAAACAGGTCATTGCAGCATTACCCATAATCCCCTCTGTTTCAGCCCTGTTTCAAAAGTGCTGATTCTCTGTCTGTTACTTTAGATGAAAATAAGGAGCCCCTCCCCACGCCCCTCTGAGAGAGATTTGGTTCAAAACACAATAGTGCTCTATGAGGAGATTCAGGTGATAAGGAGGGGGGGGGGGGTTACCTTGGTTGCTGATTGGCTAATGGTTACACAAGCCAAAAAATCGTTATGACATCATAAAGTGGCCAAAATCTGATCAGCTCATTTTCAGACAGGTTTTTATAGAAATGGATCAGGACAAAAAGAGAGAGAATCTTTTTTCATGAAACTTAGAGTCTCTTTAGACAGAGGGGACACATGTTGATGTAGAAGAGACATGAAGAACAGGGGACACATGTTGATGTAGAAGAGACATGAAGAATAGGGGACACATGTTGATGTCGAAGAGACATGAAGAACAGGGGACACATGTTGATGTAGAAGAGACATGAAAAAGAGGGGACACATGTTGATGTAGAAGAGACATGAAGAATAGGGGACACATGTTGATGTAGAAGAGACATGAAGAAGAGGGGACACATGTTGATGTAGAAGAGACATGAAGAAGAGGGGACACATGTTGATGTAGAAGAGACATGAAGAAGAGGGGACACATGTTGATGTAGAAGAGACATGAAGAAGAGGGGACACATGTTGATGTAGAAGAGACATGAAGAAGAGGGGACACATGGTGATGTAGAAGAGACATGAAGAAGAGGGGACACATGTTGATGTAGAAGAGACATGAAGAAGAGGGGACACATGTTGATGTAGAAGAGACATGAAGAAGAGGGGACACATGTTGATGTAGAAGAGACATGGAGAAGAGGGGACACATGTTGATGTAGAAGAGACATGAAGAAGAGGGGACACATGTTGATGTAGAAGAGACATGAAGAAGAGGGACACATGTTGATGTAGAAGAGACATGGAGAAGAGGGGACACATGTTGATGTAGAAGAGACATGGAGAAGAGGGGACACATGTTGATGTAGAAGAGACATGAAGAAGAGGGGACACATGTTGATGAAGAAGAGGGGACACATGTTGATGTAGAAGAGACATGAAGAAGAGGGGACACATGTTGATGTAGAAGAGACATGAAGAAGAGGGGACACATGTTGATGAAGAAGAGGGGACACATGTTGATGTAGAAGAGACATGAAGAAGAGGGGACACATGTTGATGAAGAAGAGGGGACACATGGTGATGTAGAAGAGACATGAAGAAGAGGGGACACATGTTGATGGAGAAGAGACATGAAGAAGAGGGGACACATGTTGATGTAGAGGAGACATGAAGAAGAGGGGACACATGTTGATGTAGAAGAGACATGAAGAAGAGGGGACACATGTTGATGTAGAAGAGACATGAAGAAGAGCGGACACATGTTGATGTAGAAGAGACATGAAGAAGAGGGGACACATGTTGATGTAGAGGAGACTTGAAGAAGAGGGGACACATGTTGATGTAGAAGAGACATGAAGAAGAGGGGACACATGTTGATGTAGAGGAGACTTGAAGAAGAGGGGACACATGTTGATGTAGAAGAGACATGAAGAAGAGGGGACACATGTTGATGTAGAAGAGACATGGAGAAGAGGGGACAAATGTTGATGTAGAAGAGACATGAAGAAGAGGGGACACATGTTGATGTAGAAGAGACATGAAGAAGAGGGGACACATGTTGATGTAGAAGAGACATGAGGAGGTGGATTTTGCATAATTGGTGACCTTTAAAAAGCACACCTACATTCCTACACTAGATGAACAAAGCAGTGAGTCACGGTGAGTGCATGCATTCAAGAGCGTCTTAATGGCGGCTGCTTGTGGCTGAACGTGATGCTGAATACACAAGAGGACATATTATGCTAATTGATATGTTCTTATTAGTATTTTGTGCACTCTTTTGACTAAAATCCTCTGAATCAAAAGCAGAAGTTTTGTAAAGGACAGAAAATTGTTTTTTTAGTAGGAAAAGAGAGATTGAGTTTAATAAAGTCTTGATAAGTCATGTTTCTGGATAAAAGTTGAAAACAGTTCAGTCTGATTGACTTTGATTGGATCAAACGGTTCACAGATAGAAGAGAATAAATGAGATGCAGTTTATTTGATGTAATTGGTAGCAGAAGAGACGAGAGAGGACTTGTGACTCCTCACCTATTTCTTTTGGGCTGCTGGCCTCGTACGGCTCGTTGGATCCAGGAAGTGACCTCATCTTGGCGCTCAGACGCTCTCCTTTAGTGCTGCTGCTGTGGGCGCTGTCTGCACCAAACACACAAGCAAACACAAACTCAGGAAATGCTAATATACCCATTCCTGTAGTGACACTTCATCCTCATCGGGGCGTTGGAGCAGCCTGCATGTGTTTCTATATAAATGTCCGTGCATATATACTGAACACTAAGCCATGCCATTATTCAGCAGAAGACCTTCACTCCCCAAGACACACAGTTGATCAGAGAACAGCTGACGGATATGAAAGGTCAGACGCTGGTTTTTCTCACATTTGGAAAAGTCAACATGGTGCAGATGTGAGAGAGAGAGAGTAAGTTATGAACCGTCTGTGTATGTGGGGAATTTGTTTTTAGATGTATTGTTATTGTGGTTGTATAAATGTAATTGATGGATCTGTTGGATTCACGGTAGACCTTTAATACACTCGCTGGCCTCCCTTTGCTAAGTAAAGTATTTTTAGCTAAGTGAAAAGTTGTTTTGGGAAGGCTGAACCTCAAGATATTTGTCCATCCGACTGAACTGAATAACTCGCCCAGGTGTTATAAGATATCACCATTACCATCATCCAAAATATAACAGTCCCTGCAACACAACTGTTACGGACCTTTCTGAAGCCAATGCAGTAGCACTTCCTTTGGTTTGGCTAATTTAAAGCAAATGTACCTGCAGGATTCTTGCTTTTGAGTTTCCGTGGTTGAATGCACTGCTTAACGTTCAATTTGTAATGTAATAAAAGCAACAACTCTGGTCCTAATCCCTTCAGACAGAGAGCTGGTACTCCTTACGACACATGATGAATTTGTTTCAGAATGTGCGTCTGTGCTGCAGACTCTGATGACAGACTGAAGGACAGACAGGCAGCAGGAGCAAACATCTGGCTGCCAGGTAGCGTTGGAAACGGACGAGAGGAAAGGCAGAAAGCAGAAAAACAGGAAGGAGAAGGAGGCCAGATATGTGTCCGTTCCTCACGGCACTACACATCTCACAAGAGCCTCACAAACAGCTGGAAACCTCTGCCGGAGAATCTACTTTCCTCCCTATTTCTTCTCCTATTGGTATTCATAGGACAGCCCTTCAGAGAGCAGGACGAGATGACAACAGATTGGAAGCTAGGCTTAACATCGATCGTGTGTAACAGTTTCCACATTAAAGCTGCAATGTTTTCATACGCCTCCACAGCACAGAGGCCATAACATCTCTGTCAGGGGAGAATATCCATGAGTCAACTCTCTGGCTTTTGCACTTTCTGGCTCTTAAGTTAATCTGGAAAGTACTTGGAGAATGGTTATTGTTAGTCATTGGCAAAGGGAGAGGGAGAATATACACAAGTCAAGAGATTCAAAACTAGTTGTTTAGGTTCCATTGACCAACTTTCCCAGGTAGAGAAACCCTCAGCCTTTTCACACACTCGGTTTAGAGAGCTGGAAGTGTGCAGCCTTTACGGGAAAGAGGGAGAATTCTCAGGTGCTCAAATATCCTCCTGTGAGAGAGTTCTGTGCAAACACTGATCGAGTCCTCACAGCTGCCTGTCGAGAGGTTTCTGGAGCCGGTTCAAGGGTCTCAACCCAAACACTATACTGAGGTTTACACACAGAAAAACCCTCCTGCATGTCTCACTCAGATGGTATTAAGGTGGA
Source organism: Notothenia rossii (assembly GCF_949606895.1). Lineage (NCBI taxonomy): Eukaryota > Metazoa > Chordata > Actinopteri > Perciformes > Nototheniidae > Notothenia > Notothenia rossii. The sequence continues at coordinate 88,496,546 of NC_136904.1, forward strand.
TTTCAATGTGTATCTTATAAACAATGATTGTGCACATGCTGTTCTGTTGTATTATGTTAAGACACTGGAGTAAATCCAGAGAGTTTGTTTTTCTATTTCTCTTCCATTGGAATGTGTCTCTTTCAATGAAGGAATAAATCAATCAACGATGCAGCTGAGTTTAAGAGCCAGGTTAGTATAATTGTTCTTCTCTTTTGTTATATACGTATATAATGAACAAAAATATAAACGCAACACTTTGGTTTTTGCTCCCATTTTTCATGAGATGAAATCAAATATCTAAAACATTTTCTATATACACAAAATAACCATTTCTCTCAAATATTGTTCACAAATCTGAAGAAATCTGTGATAGTGAGCACTTCTCCTTTGCCGAGATAATCCATCCCACCTCACAGGTGTGGCATATCAAGATGTTGGGGGGGTCTGGGGGGGTCCGAAAACCAGTCAGGTTTAACCCCAACCCTAACATGTCAGTGGGTGACATGTTAGGGTTAGGGTTAAACCTGACTGGTTTTCGGACCCCCCCAGACCCCCCCAATAAAGCAAAACTGCACGTTTCAGAGTGGCCTTTTATTGTGGCCAGCCTAAGGCACACCTGTGCAATAATCATGCTGTCTAATCAGCATCTTGATATGCCACACCTGAGAGGTGGGATGGATTATCTCGGCAAAGGAGAAGTGCTCACTATCACAGATTGTTTCAGATTTGTGAACAATATTTTAGATAAATGGTTATTTTGTGAATATAGAAAATGTTTTAGATCTTTGAGTTCATTTCATGAAAAATGGCAGCAAAAACAAAAGTGTTGCGTTTATATTTTTGTTCAGTGTATATATATATATATATATGATAACATTTTAAGCACTTCCGACAGGAATATTGCAAAAGTAATGCATCATTGCTTAAAATCCATGAAAACTTGCACGTTAGAAGTGATTTTGATTAAGGAACGTTGTTGTTGATTAATGAACGTTGTTGTTGATTAATGAACGTTGTAGTGTAATTTCATGTTACTGCGATGACAAAAAGGAGAGCAACTCCATTTGGTTCAGTTACAGATGATCAATTGTTATCAACGACAAATGAGAAATGAAATCAAGCACGCTACGTTTTTTTCTAAATGTCTGGTTGCCCACGTGTTCCCCCAGAACTATCCTACGAGTTTTGCTTAAATAATCTGTGTTGATGTCGTTACCTACCTCTCCCCGAGTCCAGCAGAGGACTGGTCTGTTGAGACTCAGGCTGAGAGACTGAGCAGCAGAGAGGAAGCAGAGAGAGGACAGGGGAAGCCGGAGGAGCAGAAAGAGAGATTACAGCGTGTCACTAAAGCACACGGATAGAACACCAAACGGCACAGAGAGAAAGAAGTGCAGAGAGCTGATCAGAACTATTTGTTGTCACTTTATACCTTTCATTCTCTCACCTGCTTTAACATCCGTCTCTGGTGTGTCGTAAGAAAGTTAGAAAGGGGTTTGGAGGTTAATTAAACAACGTCAAAAAGCGTTACAGCTGGTATTCAAGGGTTCACATTGAAGGAGTGTTACTGTAACTGGGTCTGGTAAAAGAAGACGTCAGAATGAAACAAAAGCACACACACACATCTGAGGTTTTCTGATCTAATTCATCAGGGGGGGGGGGGGGGGGGGTGTTGTCAGGGTGGAGCACATAACAGGTGCATGATATAAATGTAACTTCACTACAGGACTCAGCTGAGAGGAGGGAGAAAGCCGCGCCTTGTTACAGTTTTTGGCAACTCTGACAGACTGGATTGCGTTTGAAATGTGCTGATGAGCCAGCTTTCCACAGTCAGTGTGTGTGTGTGTGTGTGTGTGTGTGTGTGTGTGTGTGTGTGTGTGTGTGTGTGTGTGTGTGTGTGTGTGTGTGTGTGTGTGTGTGTGTGTGTGTGTGTGTGTGTGTGTGTGTGTGTGTGTGTGTGTGTGTGTGTGTGTGTGTGTGTAGTGAAGGAAGAAGGAGGGATCAAACTTAGAACAGTTTTCATTCTCAGACGTGAGCTAAGCCCTGACTCTCAGAGCTCTGAAACAGGGCTGCACAATTAATCAGAATATTATTGCAAAATAGACTAGTGCGATATCCATATCGTAGTTAGCACACTATTTGGTATAAACAAAATGTGTGAAATGATCTGAATGAAGTGTTGTGATGCTGCAGAGAAGTCCTGGCCTACAAACGTCAAACATATCTTATTGTTTGGTAAAGACCTTCTCTAAGAAATCCCACATTAATCAGTTTATGATGTTATTCAATGATAATTCTCTCTAATATCACAAATCATGTAGCAATTGCAGCTTCAGTCAATAAAACCAGTTCCAAATCGTGCAGCCCTGTGTCCTACAAAGATGTGAGGCTGCGTCATCTTCACTCATGCAGGAATTCACTGAACCAAGGACGATTTATATATTTGTATCTAAAGCGGGAAGATGCTCAACCTGCTGTTTGGAGTCACACTGGGAGTTACGGCTCTAAATCTAAACAATGGCTTCTTTATAGCGCTTGACGATAAATCTGACTAACAGATACTGACTATATTCTCCTACTTCTGTATACTGGGCTCAGTGTGTTGCTTAGGAGTGTATCCATAACGGCGGCCTTCTTAGGAGAGGAGACAGACGGGGAGGCGCCTGCTGTCCGGCAGCATGAGTGAACAACAGATACAAACAGAAGTGGGTCATACATGAAGAAATGGATCGATTGATTAAAACATGTGTAAATATGTGATCAGACCCTTTTGGCTGGACATGTTTTAACAATATAGCAAATTCCTAACTTGTTTGTAGATACCAAAACTTGACATGTACTTCTTCCTTTATTTTAGGAATACAAACATGCTTTTTTGTTTTGTTAACACTAATCATCATTTTGAATGTAAGAGCGTTCAATTCTGTCTAAAATATGTCAAATTTGATTGAAATCAGAGACTGAAAGCAAGCAGTTATTAGTACTTTGTGATACGGACACTTTTAAAACTTTACCAAAGAACGTTTTAAACATTTAACACTTCTTATGACAATAAAGTCAATTTTTGTAATTATCAGAGTTTGATTTGAGCGTGTTAAATGTTGCAGGTTTTCAAACTATTCAAATGGAGAACATATGAGTTGAACATGTTCAGACCAACACACAGCAGGAAGTCTGTATTTCACTGAGTCTCACCTGCACTCCCGGCGCTGCCCTCTCTGCGACCTCTGGAGCTGCTCTCTCGCCCCGACTTCACCCTCTGCAGGAGGAGAGAGAGAGAGGGTGGAGGATTAGGGATGATTAGGATTGACATGCAAACAAGGACAAATCTTAATGGTGTTTAACTTTAGATATAATGTCCGGCAGTGGCTCAGTCAGTAGGGGCTTGGACTGTGAGCCGTAGGGTCACCGGTTCAAGTCCCCGACCAGAACTAAATATGGAGTGTGGACTTCTACTTGGAGAGGTCCCAGTTCACCTCCTGCCCTGCCGTGGTGCCCTTGAGCAAGGCACCGGACACCCCCCTTCCCCCCCCCACTCCCCGGGCACTGTACAATAGCTGCCCACTGCTCCTAGTGCTACACTCCTGGTACTAGGATGGGTTAAAAGCACATTTCACTGTGTGCTCTGCATGTGTGAGCATTAAAGAGGGGTTCATCCCTCCCAATTCTATAATTCAATTTATCACAACCGCTTTTAATCAAATTACGTTTCTGTGGTGAGAAGACCAAAACATTTCGTTGTAGATTTTTGGATTGTGACGACAGCTCTTTCCAATGCTGAGGATTTGTATTTCTCTCTCCGTCTGTGTCTCATTAATAAGTCAGTCCAAAACTATTTTTATTAAAGTTATGTGGATTGTTATGGTAAAATAAGAAATCTAAAATAAACAAAACATTAGATAGAACAGGGATTTAATCCTCCTTAATCATTCTCTCATCATTTCACACACTGCTGTTAAATGATCAGGATCAACTCCAGTTATTTGGGAGATTGATGACTGAGTCTGAACTCTGGCTCTGGCTCTCAGGATTGTTCCTCTCAGCTGATTTAAGAGCAGCTGCTGATCCTCCAACTCCGTCTCTGATGGCACACGCCCCTGTTACTCTGAATCACGCATGTCTTCAAAACTGACCCCAGACCACAGGCCTTTCATGTACTATGGGTGTGGACCTTAAAGGTGGGTTAGGTAAGAATGGAGAAACCAGCTCGAGTGCGCTAGAATTTGAAAGTACACAACCGGAAGAAATCTGCCCCTTCCTTCAGACTTCCTTACAGAGCCCCTCCTCCAACACACACCAACGCGCACATGACCAATGAGGGCACGAGATAAGTTTGTGCACAGATGGAAGGTTGACAGGCAGGTAGGCCATCCAGTTACTTTAGCCGGGCCGGATCAGATGATTGGTCGTGCTTTTTACAGCGCCACGGCTTCCAGAGATGACATTTTTTTTATGTATTTATTGTCAAAGCATTTAATGTATTCATTGCTATCGGGACGTTAAGAGCATTCCATGGAATATAACAAAAAGTGTTTCTGAAGTGAATTACCTACCCCACCTCTAAAGCCACCATAGATAGATATGCAGAAATAATTTAAAAAGCACAATAAAAAATAAAGACAACAGTTTGACTATATTCCTGTGGTCCTGGTTTGGTCAAATGAATGAAAAAGTAGATTGATTTCATACATAACACTTTGTGTAGTAGTCTTGGCGAGCACTACTCATTAGATGTGTAAATGTTTAAAGAAAAGTTGTTTGAATGAAGCCTTTTTGTGGCTCCAAAGGGATTAGCATGACGTCTGATAAATGCCCTTAAATGATTTCACTTGAAGAAACAACCTTTGGGGCTAAAAACTAAACATGAAATAATGTTCTGCATCATATATTTTCACTTAGTATTTTAAATATGTGCTGTCTTGGCAAGCACCAGACCTCATCTTTGCTCGAGGCTACGGTTCAAAGCTGCATTAGCCACTACTAGCTTTAGGAAAAAAGTTGTGGGCGGCCATCCGCAGTAAGACAACTGCACACCACAATGTCAATGCTGAATATAACTTGGCAGTCCTAATTGGTATCTATCAGCAGTTACCAAAGAGTATCAGTTGTTTGCAGTCACTATCCCAGAACCAAGAAAGGCCAGAGAGTGGAAAACCAAAGTTAGGTTGCAAAACAAAAAGCAGTGTGTTCTCTGTGTTGGCTGTTGCTAGGCTCTAAAGGATAGAGATAAAGCTGCCTTTGGGTCAGCGTTCAAAACAATAATCCTTCTTGGAGATGCCAGAGGGGAAAAGTTGAAAAATGGCCCGTCGTTGAGAGTCTGGCGGTGTTGAAGAAGTGAAAAGGAAATTAAGGGAGTACTCTTTAAAGACAGGAACGATAACAAAGAAAAGATACAGAGGTGAACGCAACATTTCAGTGACTCTTTGCTGCTCCAGTCAACCCCGAAATGAAATACAGAGTTCAATCCCAGACCCAAAGTATGCGGAAGAGTCTTGAACATAATCGTCCTCAGTGAAGTAATGTTATCTTAAATGTCTGTTTCATGTCTTCTTTGTTGACCCTGTAAATGGAGCTGCTATGATGTAAGAACAATGTCAGACCTAATCCAACCGCAAAGTCACATCCTATCTTGTTATCGTTATGTTGAAGCAGGCCTTGAAAGATAATATTCAGGGTGTACAGATTTGTGTCAAAACCAATCTGTAAAAGCAAGCAGTGTTTGCCAATCGCCGGACGAGCACATGTCTCCAGTTACTCTGGGTTTAGTATCATAAACACAGTCTTTCGATTCAACCTTCGGAGAACACAGCAAGCATAATCATCTTTGCTGTCTATAATCAAAGCACTTATTGAATCCCTTCAGATGTGTCAGGTGATACTGAATGTCTCTCCAAACACAACATCTGCTTTAAAATGACCCAGTATTTGTATCAGCCAGGTGTCGAACAGCGTGTCCTCCGAACACAGTTGGATTCAGCTGCACTGGCCACTGACCCGTTTTATGGAAAAAGGACTCGTGTATGTTTTCAATTAGCGCTGGAACAGGTGAGAAGACGCCAAGACATCAGTGAGGAAAAGATGATTAATGAAAGGGCTGAAATATATGACTGCCAAACAACACGCTCAGTTACGAGGCTGAATAATGTTAATATTATAAAGATGTGTTACCCAGTTAAAATGTGTTCATCATTCATCCAGGCTGCTTGTGGTTATTATAGAATACATTTAGTTTAGAGGGGTATCGCTTTCTGTGGTTTTCCCTCTCCTGTGGTGTGTTATGTAGGTTTATCTGCATGTAACTAAAGAAATAAAGAGCTTTTTGAACACTAAAGGATTTAAAAATGTCACAGTAGACACACAACATACAGATATAAACATAACAATGTGTATAGTAGGGCCCCTTTAAGTCAACTCTGAAGTCAACATACTAGCGGTGTTTCAAATTAAACGTCATTTACACATTAAATCATAAGTAGGTTATAACTTTTGATGCATTTGGAGCCTTGGTAATTCAGAATATGTTTGATTTGATCTCCATCTTCAGTATTTAGCTTTCACTGATGTGTTCAATTCTTCAGCTCATTACCACAGAGCATTGGTAAAAAGCTGTGATATCTTTCTTTCTAGTGTTTCTGTTAGTGAGTTCTGTTTCTGCACATTATGAAGTTAGCTATGACTATTCAGTGCTGTCATTTAAAAACAGATTACTGCCAACTATCCACCTCTTCAACAAACTGCAAATATAAAAAACATAGCTTTCTGTGTCCCGTATCTTCCAGGGAAAGATCTATCAGACACAAAGTGATGACAACAGCACAAGCTTTTATAAACTACCTATTGAGTACATCACTATCAGGTTGCAGCAGCTGGTGATATAACTTCAGAATAGATGTTTAATGACACAAAAAGGCTTTAGGGAGGACAGTAGACTTTTATAGGCAAAATGATTTACCTGCTCTCTGATCTCCTTCATCTTCTCCACTTTCTTCAGCTTGGTGGCGTATTCCTGGACTTCATTCAGTCCCATATCTGTGCACAGCCTCACCAGGAAACGCAGGCCTGGACACACACACAGGTTTTTTGTATTTGTTATAATCAGTGAATCTATCATCTGCTGTTGATCAAGAGTTCTGTTGGGAAATTGTGGGACAAAGAGGAAGATTTACATTCCACGTTTTCTGGAAACTTTCGGTGAATGTCCTTATACGTTTCCAGAGCTTTCTGGTAGTTTCCTGAGAAGGAAAGAGAAAAGGGATCAGTGTTTGTAACTTAAACTTAGGTCATTGCTAGTTCCCAGCACCATCTCCTTTCGAATCGTCTTCCATTTCAGATCCATGAAGCTATTTCTGTTGAGTCCTTTGATGAGATCTCCACATTAGGTTGAATCATTAAAATGAAAGTTAGTTATAATCAAATATAATCAATTATATTCTTGTATAACCCAAAATGAAAATGCTTCATATTTTATGATTTTCTATATTTACAGTAAATAAGTGGTTTGTTAAGTTGAGTGTAAGGCCTATTATGGTTTATGGGTGTCGCTGATAAGAGAGAGGAGACAGTTTCTTCAGGGATGGGGCCTCCTGACTTTTTGGAGAAATACTAAGGCCCCAAAAATGTGTTTGTGCCATAGCCGAGAATAATATGTTGCAAGTCCTGCACACTAGAGGCCATGCCCAGTGGGGGGGGGGTTCCCCTGGCATGCTCTCTCTCCCGGTAAGCTCTCTCCCTGGAGAGCTGGGCTTTCCCTCTGTAAGGTTCTCTAGAACTTGGTATATAGGGAGGCTGTGGCTCAGTGGGTACTGTGCTGGACTTCGAATCAGGGGATAGCAAGTTTGAGCCCCACTGCAGTCAGCATGTCGTTATTTAGACACTTCACCTCAAATTGCTCCTGTGGGGATTGTCCACAGTACTGAATGTATGTAAGTTGCTTTGGATAAAAGTGTCTCACAAGTGACATGTAATGTAAATATTGCTCGAATTTCTTTGATGAAGCAGAGTGAATTGTTGGATGAAAGTTTGAAACTTTTAGATTCCACTGACCCTTTACGAGGAACCACCTCTGAATGTTGTCAGGCTATAGGTGTGAATGTTAACTCCGGTGATCCGTGAGGAGATTCCTTTGGATTATGTCGAAAGATTTTAATGTCAAAACTATGAATTAAGGTTTCAGATAAGAACATGACCACCGCATGATATGTTTTATATTATTGTCATATTGTAACGAGAGAAGGTAAAGCCCTGTTCAAGTGTAGACCAATTTTTCTTCAAATAAACTGATCCCACCTTTTGGATTGGGATAACTTAAAACGAATCTGTGCTCTCCTCTCCTGCTTGAAAGGTACGAAATGCACCCTGCCACACTCACACTTAGTTGGGGCCACACCTCGTTACTGATATCAAAATCCTTCGGGATCGCTTAAACAGATTTAGCGGGTCGTCTGAATTGAAACAGTAGTTAATTGAACCTGGTTCGTCAGGAGTTAAGCTGAGGTCTTGCTGACGTTGGTGGATCTGAGCCGAGCAGTAAACTTACATAGACTCAATAACTTCTGTTAGGTTAATTAGTAGGTCTGAGTAATTTGCCGGAATAAATGATCAGGCCTCCCGACTCCGACAACTTTAAAAGCAAACTCAAAACCCAACTCTTTGCATCTGTCTTCCTTGTATCACCTAGCTTCCATCACCTAGTTTCCGTTTATCATTACCATCACTTCAGTCACATGCTTTTATCACATGGCAATACTTATGTTGATGTATATTGTTGTAAATGTTTAATCATTTTTATGCTATGACGTTTGTATTTTGTTTTTGTCTTTGATTTTGTTTGCTTTGAACAGCCCTTGGAGGCATTTCTTTTGATTTGGGGCTATAATACAATTTGATTTGATTTGATTTGATTTATTTAACTTAGAAACGGACGGTTAGTTTTGCCTAAATGTACCTCTTGAAGAGACAACTTAACTTTACTTGATCCAGGGTATATGCAGGAATCCTGAAGTCAAATGAAAAACCTTTTGAGACCTTTTTTAAGACCCTCCCCATACATTTTAAGACCTCATCGCCACTTTGAGTTCTAACCGGTTACCTTGGCGACACACTTTACCTCACATTGACTATATACAGTATTGATTGTCCTTCCTCCTTATCTTCCAACCATTTGGACGCAGACTTGCATTTCCCCATAACGATGTTGCTTAGCAACCGGCGTAAACGGACCATCGCACGCTATCAAGCAGTCAGCGTGCGACGTCCTGTTCAGATGACGTCAAACCCAACGGGATGCCATAAATAAACTCCACAGAATCACACTACACACCTACGCAATGATTACATTCAGGCAGACTGTAGAATACAACCTCTTTGGACAATTGATATACTTATTGAAAACAAGCTACAAAATGTAAAACCTTGGAGAATGCCGTTTAATACTTTTTAATAGACTTACTTTTCGCTAAATTAATTTATCAACCTTTAATACTTTTTAAGACCCCGCGGACACCCTGTGATCAGAATAAACCTTTATCAAATATAATAAGAAATGCAGCTTGTGGGTTGTGGACATGATTATATTTAGTAATGTGGATTAAATCTACTTTCCTGTGATGTGTATCATGCTATTTTACTATAATATGAATTACAAGGGAACATCTTACCACTTCTCCTGTAGCAGCTTGCCACCATCAGCTGCCACTTCACCTGAGTTGGTCTGAGGAAGACAACAAAATACATCCAGTCAGTAAAAAAACCCACTACTCTACCCAAAACGTAATTTAGATTGTTAAAAAGACATTATTAAAATTCCTTTTTGATTTCAGCTCGAAGGCAACAAAACAATTATCAGTCCTCTTTGTTCAAGAAGAAAGAAAAATGACTTCCAGATGAAAACACGCTTCATGGTTGATGAAAGAATACTATCACGGCAATCAAAACAAGATGAACTAAATCAGGAATCACATAAACAAAGTCAGGAAAGAGGAGAAATTAAATATATTTCTCAAGATTAACTGTTGGGACTTGACTTCTGGCATTCATTCACATTTAAATTTGCCAGTTTTTGAACATTTATTTTACACAGATGTATTTGGGCTGTTACTTGTCATGCAATACCCTTTCAATAAAAAGTGGTTACATACTGTATGAGTGTGGCTCTTTCAAAGAACTGGATGGCCTTCTCACAGAACTGTGTCTCGATGTAGTAAGCCCCGAGCCACTCGATCACATCGATGTTGGAGGGGTAGTACCTGAAGGACTGGACAGCAGCACAACATCAGAGCACTGAACTCTGACAATATTGATATATCTATGATCAATCTAGGAAAGTTAATTTTTTTGAATTTTTATCCGGTTGTTTGGATTAACTTAAAAATAGATTAAAAAAAGTGTATATGATTATATGAAAATTATAATAACAATAATGATAAATACTATAACAATTATAATAACTATTATCATAATTACCTTAATTATCAGTTTACATAAAAATAGGATGAGAAATGAAACCGTCTTGTTATCTGAACCTGGACTTGTAGGAACTTATTTTTTATTCGTTTTACTTTATTTTCACCCTGGAAATGGATGTATGTTTAAAAATGTTTTTATCTGTGTGAGTATTTAATGACGGAATGATCTTTTATTTAATTTATCCTGCAACAGGATGACTAACGGGAGGGCTACCTCTGTATCAGGGTTGGCGTAATGGGGGGTCATTCGCGGGCCATGCCCCCCCCCCCCCAAACAAGTCACTGTGCTACCCCAACGCAGGCCAGGCAAGCCACTTTGCCATTTTATTTTTTATCATATTATAGGTTAAAACGTTTCCACTAAATGTTTTTTGCGTGAAATAAATCAGAAATAAAGAATTAAAATACAAAACACAGCCTGAGGTGTGCTCGCTGCTGCTCGTTGATTGGTGTGTTTCTTGACCAATGACCCGCGACCTTTGTTTTGTTGTCATTACGTGGCTGACTGTTTAGTTGTAAACCCAGTGGCGATCTGTTCATCTGTTATACTGATTATACAGTAAAGCCATCAAAATATAATATGATACAGAGAGTACAAGTACTTCTGGGTCTCTGGGTTTCATTCAAGCTCGGCTCTGTGTATGGCACGAGCGCATTTTGTTGTTGTTAGCATCTGGTTAGCTAGCTATGCTAACGGTGTGGAGGAGAGATAACTACAGCTCAGTGAGGTAAGGTCAGGACTCTGTCAGTGTTTAGATAGTTAACTTTAGTCTAAGTTATCTCAGTGGGTCTCAAACGGTTTGGTTACCATTTATGTAAACAATTATTTCCGAGGAACACCTTTATATGATCATTATAGCCTAGTTATACAAAAATAAGAGAATAAATGAAAAACAGGTATGAAATACTATGACAGTAAAACAAGAATAGAGTTTAAAAGTGGAGTGATTTGTAAAATATCCATAAAGAAAAGGAAAGTATGTTTACAGTTCTGTTTCATATGGATGTTGAGAAACAAGAGACTTTACAGCATGAATTTAAATTGAAGTCGCGTTGGTGTTTGTGTGTTGGTTGTTGACGGCAGTGTGTGCCCCCCCCGTGGTAAATGATTTCCCCCCCCATTCGATTTGTTCTAGAGCCGACCCTGCTCTGTAAACCTTGCTTTCTGCCCTCCCGCTTCTTCTCATCTTGTTTGTTTTTAGATGTCTAAATTGTTGAAATAGTAGAATAAAGAAATGTTTATCTCTCACCTCGTAATAGTACTGGAAAGCCTGGGATTTGTCCCCCTCGCTATCGTAGAGCTCTCCCAGTTTGGCCAGTGCCTGGGGGTCGGTGTGAGTCACACTCAGGACCTGAATCAGCCACTCGATCGCCTGCTGGGGGTCCTCCAGAAGCTCATATCTGAAGCCAATGATTTAAGGACCAACAGATGCTCAACCGGGACTGGAAATAAATCAGGTTTGAGTATTTAAAGAAAAATGCATGGGAGCCAGGTTTCTGGGAAGGTATTGATTTAAATGATTGGCTTTATTACTAGAAAAGTATGCTGTATGATAGAGTTACGTTCAATAACATCTGAGAAGGAAGGAGGGAGTGGATTAAGTGCCAACTTTGAGAATCTCACGCTACAATAGTTTGAAGCATTAACAGACAAACATGTGACAGATATACCAGATGTCTTTTTTCATCAGTAGGATACAGGTTGGCCAGCTGGTACATGACCTGAGCGCTGTTCCTCAGGATGGCATGGAGCTTCAGGAAACAGTCCAGAGCCTCATCCAGACGATTCAGTTTCTTATAGGTCAGACCTAGGAGTGGATAGAGATTAAAAAACAACTTTAAATTAAAGGTAGGCTAGGTAAGAATGGAGAAACCAGCTAGAGTGCGCTAGAATTTGAAAGTACGCAGCCGAAAAAAAATCTGCCCCTTCCTTCAGACTTCCTCACAGAGCCCCTCCTCCAACACACACGAACGCGCACATGACCAATGAGGGCACGAGATCAGTTTGTGCACAGATGGAAGGCTGACAGGCAGGTAGGCCATCCAGTTATTTTAGCCGGGCCGGCTCAGATGATTGGTCGTGCTTTTTACAGCGCCACGGCTTCCACAGATGATATTTTGTTTATGTATCTTTTGTCAAAGCATTTCATGTATTCATTGCTATCGGGACGTTAAGAGCATTCCATGGAATATAACAAAAAGCGTTTCTGAAGTGAATTACATACCCCACCTTTAACTTTAATATATTTAAACGTACTTCCGATGAGTTAATATGTTCGTTATCAAGCTTTTTCTCGGACAAGATGAGATGGCACTGAAGTCCTAAAACATAAACTGTGAAAATATTAACAAACAATATTATCATAAAAAAAAGACTATACTAAAAATAACATGTTTTATAAAATCACTTTCGTGCACTAGTTAAAAGCTAAATCTGAGACTAATTTGACACCATTTTAAAAGTCTAAAACTTGACTAAAAAAGAGGTTAAGTTTTTACTATTATACTACAAAACTTTAAATGGACAAGGCCCCAGCTACATTGCTGACTCTCTAATAAACTACACACCCGCCAGAACACTGCGATCATCAGATGCAGGTCTATTAGAGGTCACCAGAAAGAGTCATAAGAAGATCGCTGATTCAGCCTTTGTAAACTACGCCCCACAACTGTGGAACACGTTACCCAACAATTAGGGAAGCCAATACGTTAGGCATTTTGAAAAGGCAGCTTAAAACCCTATATCTTTACCAAAGCATTTTACTGATTTTACACTATTATACTGCACTAATCTCTGTGATTGACATTGCACTATTTCTATGTTTTATTCCCCTTTTTTTTTTTTATTATTTTATTTTATGCTTTGCTCTTGCTGCTTGTTTTACACTGATTTTATGTTTTATTTCTTACTTATGTAAAGCACTTTGAACTGCAATCCCCTGTATGAAAGGTGCTATACAAATAAAGTTATTATTATTATTTCAACATAGTAAATATTACTAAGGATAGGAATCAAAAAATGCTTCTGTTATAACCACAATTCTTCCCCTGAAGAAGGCCACACATCAAGTCCTTGCGATGTACTTTACAGTAGGTTGACATGTTCAGATGTATTCTTTGGAGAAATGTTTTTATGTTATTTGATTGAATCTAAATAAGATGTATACTCCTGCTCTGTGCTGCTGAACTTAGACTAACTTTGATCTGAACATGAGAACATGATAAGACTTACAGCTAAGTGTATGAACTGACCAATCAGGAGAGCATGCCTCACTAAGCGCTAAAAGGATGATGGATCAAACATCAAACTTCTCTAATTCTTCTTGAGTGATCGCCATGAAATTCCCGGATTATTCTTGCAAAATAAGAGGGGGCATGATGTTGTCAAGCACTCGACTTGTTGGACATGAAACATGAGCTGTATGATGGAGGTGGATGTTACCCAGGTTGTAGAGGGCCTCGGTGCAGGAGGAATCATTCCTCAGAGCTTCTTTGTAGAACTCTGCAGCCTTTTCATAGTCCTGCTTCACAAACACCGTGTTTCCTTTGTTGATGAGAGCAGCGGGGTTGTAGCGATCAGCCGTCATGGCGAGGTCAGCGTATCGGTCAGCCTGGTCATAATCCTTCTCCTGTAAGCGGGGAAATATAACACAGAAAAAGCACGCGATAGATAATGAGACCAGTAGTTCAAACATCATTTTAACACAAACGTTTATCTTCAAATGTAATCAACAGCAAACACCCAGTGTCCTTTAGCAGATATGTCTATGAGAGGATCTTACCAGGAAGTAGAGGAAGGACAGGTTGGTGGCTGCAGCACTCTTCACTCTGCTGTCCTTCTTCTCAAATGTCTTCAGAGTCTCCACTGCCTGATAACACAGGATTAGAAAAACGGTCAATTTATAGTTAAAGTAATTCTGTATCAAGTAGGTAACAGACAACTTCCCCAGTATGTAAAACACCTACAGACATTCAACAAACTGATTATCATTATGGTTTATACTGAGCCACTATAAATTCAATCGTTTTCATAAATGCAAAAGTCAGAATATGTCAAATATGTAATTGCATTTTTTTTTTTTTTTTATCAGACATGTCACTTTTTGTAATTAAACTATCCACATTTAACTATTGTTATGCCACTGTAGGCGCATTATATACTGTGGATATTTTATTGTGTAATAATTATTACAAACCCCTAACTAGGTTTCACCACCGCCACGGTCTATCAACAGAATACAAGCACCACACACATGCATCAGATGTATAAGGAATACATACAAATATATTTCTTAATATATAACCATGTGATTTTAAGGGAAAACATATCTACAGTCTAAATGTGAACATGTAAACAGAGGGCACACATACCTCAACCTTAGTCATGCAGATGGGAAGGAAACAAGACAGAAAGCAAAAGGGAATGGAGGGCAATGAGAAGGAAGTGAAACAGCATTAGCAGGAGAACAATTACATATAGAAACAATCGCTGGCCAATAAGTGTACGGAAACACTACTTTTTTTTTTTAAATGGAAAAAAGATGGGAAAAAATATATAAAAAAGGACAACAAAGACCAGATCAGCAACATTTCACATTTGTGTAAAAGGGGAATACCACTCACTTTATCAATGAATACATGTAGTTGCTACTCTGATGACCAATGAGGGCACGAGATAAGTTTGTGCACAGATGGAAGGCTGACAGGCAGGTAGGCCATTCAGTTATTTTAGCCGGGCCGGCTCAGATGATTGGTCGTGCTTTTTACAGTGCCACGGCTTCCACAGATGACATTTTTTAATATATTTATTGTCAAAGCATTTAATATATTCATTGCTATCGGGATGTTAAGAGCATTCCATGGAATATAACTAAAAGTGTTTCTGGAGTGAATTACCTACCCCACCCTTAAGCATTTGTAAACAATTATAGTCACAAATATTTGCTCAATAGTGGTGAGTGAGGTTGAGTAAATTGAGTGGTATTGCTCTTTATCTTATTATTGAGTCAAACAGTCACCTGGTTGAAGTCCTTCTGTCTGAGGTAGGTGATCGCTTTGTTTATCTCTAGATCGTTGGCGAGCTCGATATACTGAGAACTCTTCACTATGTCCACACACCTAACAACAAACACAACAAAAATAAGTGTTAATTATGCATGTATAAATATTTATTTTGTGTACTGTTCATTTGACCAATTAACCAGGCACATGCAAGCTGCATTTTTATTTTGTTTGCATGTGTAAGTTGATCTAATGTATGATGTGTATTGTATGCCCTCTGGTGTTAAGATTTAAAATTGACAAATAAAACAAACATAATAATAACAAACCAGTCAAATCCGGTAGCAAAAGATGTTTCAATGGCAGGAGCGATGAGCTTAGCTGCGGTCATGATGTACTTCTCAGCCAGGACTTTGCTATATACAGCGTACAGGGAGAAAACAGGACACATATTTAGGACATCAAACAGAACAATAACACAAATATAAAAACAAGGGTATGCAGTGGGCTGGGGGTTTGTTGAATAAGAGAACACATGAGGGGTGTAGAATAGATAGAATATGGAGGGATGAAACCCTCTTTAATGGTCACACATGCAGAGCACACAGTACACACAGTGAAATGTGTTCTCTGCTTTTCACCCATCCTAGCTCCAGGAGTCTAGTACTAGGAGCAGTGGGCAGCTAGTGTACAGCGCTCGGGGAGCAATGGGAGTGAGGGGGGAAGGGGGGTGTCTGGTGCCTTGCTCAAGTGCACCACGGCAGGGCAGGAGGTGAACTGGGACCTCTCCAAGTAGCAGTCCACTCTCCATATTTAGGTCTGGTCGGGGACTTGAACCGGCGACCCTACAGCTCCCAGTCCAAGCCCCTACTGACTGAGCCAGTTCCGGATGTACACGGATGATCATGTTTGTTTGTATTGTGTAAAGTTTTCTTACAGATTTCTCTCCATCTGGTGAAGCTTGTCATTCTTTATGGCTTCGATGACCATATTTGAGTCGTTGTCATCCTGCGAGAAAAGACAGGACAGGGTTAAAATGAAGATACTAAGACAGGGAATGTCCATGCAGTCGTCATAGGTGTAAAATGTTATTTGGTCAATCATTAACTGCATTTTCAGCCAAGTAACACACATATTTGAGGCTTTTTTGTTCAAAGTAAATTCATTTTTGTAAGATCAAAAGGGTTCTGTAATATAGTGTTCTTGCAGCCCAAAAAAATGCTGGTATTGCCCCAAATTATTGGGTAAATATTGTAATAGGAAAAAGTAACTTTCATTTGCAAAACAAAATACATTTTCTAAAATGTAATTCAGATTTTTATTTTTTTATTTTTAATCTGATTAAAAAAAAAATCTTACTCATGTTTACGTTGTTGTCCTGCTGTCCTATATTACTGGTTCTTCATGAAATATAGTATAGTATACACAAACAGACATAGCCATTTAAGACATTCACACACTTGCAGTGCGAACACAAACAAGGAGAGAAAAGACAAACAACCCTTTAAATAATTATAAATAAACATATTACTGCTGCTCACATTAGATGGAATGTACTTGTCTTCATCGTCGATGCCCAGAGGAACAGAGATGAGTTTCTGAAAGGCCTTCTTCATCCTCTCCCTGTCTCCGATGGCGTAGTAACACAGGATGAGATTAAAGCCCGTCTTGATGTTGGGGCTCTCGCTCATGATGTGCTCAAAAGAAGTGATGGCGTCTGAATATTGGCCCATGCGGACAAAAACCACGCCGATATCCTGCATGATCTTGATTCTCAGTTCTTTGTGAGCGTTGGAGATCTGATCCAGAGCCATCCGGTAGAACTTGATGGCTTTGGGGTAGCTCTTCTGTTTCACGTAGATGTTGGCCATGTTGACTTTCAGGCGTCCTGGATCGGACAGCAAAGATAAAGTTTGTGGGGGGGAAATCACAACAAAGGTGCAACTGATCCATCGCATAATGTCACATTCTGCTCACCTGCGTTACTAAACATCTTGTTCTTCACGATGACCTGGTAGCTGTTCAGAGCCTCTGGATACATTTCATTGTTCGCGTACTGGTTGGCAAGGTTCAGCAAAACCTGAAGATAGCAGAAACATTAAACATTTCTAAATTAAATAATAAAAACAGACAGGAACAGATTCAAGAATATAGAGGCTCATTTTCTGTGAGCTGTGCCTCCATACAGTAGCTGATTTGTGAGGTGAAGTAAGAATTAAGATTACATAACTTCATCACCAATGACCTCCTCAAACGCACCATTTATTGTATCACAGATAGTTACTTAGAATGTAAAACTAGGGGCTTTTTTTTATTAAGTAACTAATAAGAAAGAAACACGCTTAAGGAGTGTTCTTTTCCAAAAGGGGCTTATCGTGTAAGAAGCAAGTACTGTTTTATTATATAGCATTTGAACATCTTTGTAATACAGCAGATGTACTTACAGAGTAGGTGAGGTCCAGATTGATGTGTTCAGCATTGCCAGATTGTTCCCTCTGTCTCACCAGAGCTCTCTCCTTCCTCCCCGCCTCTTTGGCTTTTTCAAGTGCCTGCAGAAACACATCAGTAACATGACATACAGTAAGGAGACATGCACCTGCCAACATTTTAGGTTGAACAACTCCTGGCAGATAATGTTTTACTTCCTCACTTGAAGACCCTTCCCTCCGAATAAAAACAGCCATTCTTACTACACAGTATGTTAAAGGATGACAGAGTCTGACCAGTTGTAAGGCTCCAATGCTCTGTGCCATACAGCTCTCTTCTATCAGGTCGTTCACTTTCTTCTCCAGGATCTTGATCTTCTCCTCAGGCCTGCAAGAGCCCAGACACAGCATTAGCAATGTTTGATAGTGTTGCTTAAGACATGTGACTTTTTGCTCACAGAATGCTTAGGGGTAAAACGCTAAAAAAAACACTGAAACAGTTAAAAGAGAGACAACTCACGTGTCCTCATTCTTTCCTTCAAGTGGAGGAGCAGGGCCTTTGGACTGGCCCAGAGGGTCAAAGGCTGAGCCTGAAAATACAAATTCAAACTAATTATTATACCATAGGGTTTACATAATAACAATCAAATAGGGAAACACAGGTTTATTTATAGAAATTGCATAATAACTTTTTTCTTTTGCCAAAATTGGGCTTTGGCCCTCAAATAAGGGAGCCTTCTATTTCAATACACCTTTTTAAAGTTTTAACAGTGACAAGAACGTTCTGTATGTGACTGCCTTGAACTCACCACGGGTCAGGGAGGAGGTGTAACCGGCTGCTCTGACTGCAGTCATTGGTCGGGCTGCTCCATCCTGTCACATTCAAAAACAGAGCTGTAGTTAATGTTGAGCACTACACTAAGGTGCTATAGAGCCTTGAGTAAAATCATGATATTTAAAAGGATGTCAAAATACACATGACTTCACTCCAAAACCCTTAACATTGCATTAAAAATCATGACGCATGAGTACTATGTCAATAAGATTCATTACTGTCATGTAATATACAATGCATAATCATTAAATTCCTCTCACCTGCACAGCTCCAGTCATAGGTCGGCCCATTGAAGAGGCCAAAGGGATCCGAGCCTGAACAAAACAATAAATATTAAAACATTTCATTTTAAACAGGCTTTTCCAAATATCTTCTTATATTATTTCATGTCATTGTACTTACTCCAAATGCAGTAGCTAACGGTCGAGCTCCAATGGCAGTGCCAGGAAATTTAGCAGTCATCTGAATAATTAATAGATATTTAGCGCATTTATAATGTTACTTCAAATTTCACTAAAGCCATCACATAAAAGTTGTAGAATTAGAATGTAGTATAAACTCGAAATACTGATGTTAACAATGTACGTAAGTAAGTAGCAACCTCAAAATTGCACATAAGGGCAGTAGTTGAATAAATGTATCACTAAAACACAATAACATTACAGTCGGTACTTACAGGAGGTCTCCTTCCATGACTTGTCCTTACTGCTTGTTGAAATCCCACATCATTCTCCAACTCCTTGAAAATTGGTGAATAATTAGTCTTAAAACTTCAAATACACATTTTCAAATGCAATTTATATTGTATTGTATTGCAGTGCTTGATGAAACATTGTATTGATAACATTTTCAATGAGTTGGAACTGGACTTTTTAATTAATGTGCACTGTCCCTGTTAAATACAAAATAATGAATATTAGATGTTGTGCAAGCAATTTAGTAATTAGAAATAAATGTATCATTAATTGGTATCATTGTTCGCTGTAATTACACTTGAATGCTAACGGATTTGAGCTAACTACATGCCAACTTCAGAGCGAACTAAAATAGCATTGATGCTAACTTACTTCGGAGTCAAATGTTGGATTATAGTCGTTGTAACCCGAATAAATATCCTCCTCCTCCCCAGCCAGATGCACATTTTCCATTTCTCTCTCCCTGCTGAGGTTGTGCAACAAAACGCTCATTAAAATGACAAAAAAACAGGTATCTATCGGATGTAACAGCGAAGATTAGTTTGTTGTCGTTTCAGGATAAAATCCCAGAATTCAACGCGGCGTGGGAGGGGCAGTTCAGAGTTTCTAACCTCTGATTGGTCACTTACATGTCAATCACCAATCTTCTTTTACATGATTGGCCAAAGTTGATTTCATCCGTTGCTAGGATACAAGTGCAAGCTACTCGTTGGGTTTTAGGCGTTTCTAGCTCCGTTTTAGGTTTGTCTCAAATTAAAAGCTAGCGTTATGTTTTTATAACATATAATATACCAGTGCAGGTATTCAATGTCCGATTTATGTATGTATTGATATGTTGTCCCCCTTTGGGTTCATTTGACCCCTCTCGGTTACCGTACCGGTATCTAGCAACGTGACTTTAGAGGGGCGGTACAGATGGTACAGCGGCGTCGATAGAAATAAAACTGTTCTGGTTTTTAATGTTATTCTGGGCTGATCTCTTCAAAATACATTAAAATTAGTTCTTCTGACATGAATACCATTACTGTGATCGGCAGGTGAGCAAAACCATACTTTCTTTTAGGGACTTAAAATGTTGCTTCCAGGTAATGAGCTAAGCTAGTTGAGGAAAAGTCTCATTGAGCTGGTATGAAAAATCATTATGCTTATAAAGTATTGCCGCATTTGCATTTTGTTATGCTGCATATCATTTTTAGATTAGGCCTACTGATTGCATTGCACTGGTTGTAGCTAACATTTCCAGAAATGTTCCTGACGTCTTGTACTTTTCAATTACTTTTCATTATGTAACCTACTCATATTAGTTACATTTTTGCAAAATGCAGAATGCACAATTTAATAATAACATA
This sequence comes from Notothenia rossii, assembly GCF_949606895.1. Lineage (NCBI taxonomy): Eukaryota > Metazoa > Chordata > Actinopteri > Perciformes > Nototheniidae > Notothenia > Notothenia rossii. Next base: position 88,517,294 of record NC_136904.1, read on the forward strand.
TCACTCTATTATAATAAGTGTGGCATTGATATGTTCATTACTTTAATGTCGCTACTGGTGAAGGTGGGCTGATTGGTAGCTTAACCTTAATAAAACATCATGTTAAAATGTATGTTTTTGCATTGAAATCTCCACCGAAATTGCTTATGCTGTTAAATATGAATATCTGTTTCCCTAAAGTAATGGAGTAGGATTATAAACTGGAAGTTCTCAACCCATGTAAAGTACCCAAAAAAACCACATTTGATTAAAGAATCTGCTGTAATCCCACAGAGTGAATTTGTATGTACACTATCTTGCCATATTTGTGTTGACTGTTAATTAAAAAGATTCATCGAAACACAACACATTTGAAACCTGCTTTTAACCACGAGCTACAAAGATTAGAGACCAAACAAAAAATTAGGGTACAATAATAGTATCCCTGGCTTACATTTCAACCTGTATTTCTGCACCCCGTTCATTATTCCTACACACTCAGATAAACTTGGCGGTCCTCTGGAGTGACCTCTCTTAACCCTAGAAAGTAAATACTAAATGTCACAGCCAAATATTCACTTTTCTGTTGTTAAACTTTGAGTGTTCAATTAACTTTATTTAACATTGTACATTGAGGTAGTGATGGTGCAGCAGACATATTATAGAAACATATTGGATTGTGGAATGGGATCTTGTTGTTATTACAGAGAATACAGCCAAGAGTGAACATCCTAAAGCTTTATTTGTGTTTTGTTTCAGCGGGCTGATTGGCCGCTCCTGGGCTATGGTGTTTGTCAGTGGAGGCTACAGTGTGAAGATCTATGACAACCAACCAGGACAGGCTGCCAAGGCCATCCAAGAGATCAGGTCAGGTGGTTTTTATGGTTGTTTTGCCATTAGGTGCATGTAGCTGCGAAACATTCAAGGGATCATTAACAAGACGTTCAGACTTCCCCTCACTATACAGACTCATGGACAAACACCCGTTCCAACCTATAACTCTCTAATAGCTTAGTCACTGCTAGTTAAACATTACTGTGGAATGACAGAGGGATTTTGGGCAAGAAAAGGACCTAATATCAAGTAAAGAAAATCTAAAGCCCTCAAAACTGTAAAACAAACCCACACTCTAAACCAGGATCTAACTATATATTTTATATTTGTATTTATCATTAAATGTATCAGTCTCTATGTGGGATTCAGCTGCCTGTATGAACGGTAGAGGGTGATATTGTGTGTGATTTCTTGCTGAATAAGCTAAAACAAAATGTCCCTAAGCAGGCGCCCTGTTTTGACAAATTCAGTTTACTCCACATTTGCTTTGAATAGTAATTAGATATGGAGCTGACTCATCCGATCTGAATAATAGGTGCTTCTCTGCTACCATGATTGACAGCCAGTTCGTTTTTGTTGGATTTTGAATGGTAAACCAAACTGACAGCATTCAGGCATCCATCACACTTTTCTTAACATTTTCCCTGACATTTCCGGTTGTTTTGCTCTCTGAGTTAAGTCACCACTTAAGGTCCTTTCAGTATTTCTACTAATCACTTAAAGGTGGGGTAGGTAATTTTGGAGAAACCAGCTCGAGTGCGCTCGAATTTGAAAATACACAACCAGAAAAAATCTGCCACTTCCTTACAGAGCCCCTCCTCCAACACACACGAACGTGCACATGACCAATGAGGGCAAGAGATACGTTTGTGCACAGATGGAAGGCTGACAGGCAGGTAGGCCATCCAGTTACTTTAGCCGGGCCGGCTCAGATGATTGGTTGTGCTTTTTACAGTACTATGGCTTCCACAGTTGACACTTTTTTAATGGATTTTTTGTCAAAGCACTTTAGATATTCATTGCTATCGGGATGTTAAGAGCATTCCATGGAATATAACAAAAAGCGTATCTCGAGTCGGTTTCTCAAACTTACCTACCCCACTTTTAATTTAAACTATGCTTTTATTCCATGTCATATGTTTCAAGCTGCTTCTTTGGAGAAAGTGTGTGCATGTGCGTTAACTGCTCTGTTTCCTGTGTTTGGTTCAGGAAGCAGCTGGAGGAGCTGGAGGAGGCTCACATGCTGAGAGGAGAGCTGAGAGCCAATCAGCAGCTCGCTCTGATCAGCAGCCACGACGATCTGTCTCAGGCGCTGCAGGGAGCCTTCTTCGTCCAGGTGACACACTCACGACTCCCATCACCAGCACATGATGTTCCCCATATACTCAAACACACATAGGTTGGTCTCTGCTGATCTTTCATATTATAAATTATGTTTTACTATGCACATTACTATCGGCCTTTTTTAACTATATACACTGCTGGGCCCAGGTTGCAGTCTTATCTTTTTTTATTATATACATATTTGCCTCTGAGGTATTTTTAAATGTATATACTATGTGTCTTAACACATGTGTCGGTGTGATTACAGTAATCTCAGTACAATATGTTCTGGTATTTTCAAAATGACCCTAATTGTCCTCAAGAGGGCGCAATATCATTGGTTAACTTGTTTGACTGACTACACTACCTCGGACAGCACTGATTACATTTTGAATAAAGCTCAACCTACTGTACGCAGCTGAGTTTGGGCATTTTGCAAAGTATAAACCATTTCTCCATTCGTGGATTTTATGTGTAGAAAAGTAGGGTCTCCACTCTCCAGGATTTAAAGTCTGAAGGATCTGTTGCTCTCCATGAGGTTTCTCCCATGTTCCCCTTTAAACTGTGGGTTTTCTCTAGAAGTTTTTCCTTCTACGATGTGAGGGTCTGAGGACAGAGGGTGTCGTATTGTCATACTGATATTCTGTACAAACTGTGAAGTCCACTGAGACAGATGTATATTGGACTATATAAATAAACATTGATTGATTGATTGATTGATTGATTGATTGAAAGTGTAAGAACAATTTGAACATAAAATGTTCTCTTTGTGGATTTTGAAGTTGATAAAGGGTTAATGTTTCAGACGGTTGTGTTTTACCACGTATTTACTAGGGATGGGAATTTGAAAGCAAATGTATATTCGAATATTCGCCCCCCAAAAAAACGGTTAACCGATTAACAGAAATGTACATATCCTATATATATATATAAAAAAATATATATATTGACACTTTTTACTAAATAAATACATGTTCAAATAAGTATAGAAACCAAGTCGAATTTGTCAAATGTATTGAACTGGTGATCACAGTTTGAACAGTTGACAGCTATAGACCTACAGCTTTCATGCTTAGAACATAACTTGGTTTTGAAATGAAAGAGGGATCATACACGAACAACATAACGGGTTAGGGTAACGTAACCCTATTACAACAGAGATCAACAACCTATAACAGGGCCTATGCACAGAATGCAGCTATTCAATACTCATTCTTCTTTAAGAATATGAGCATGTCTACTCAGGGGAGAGGCGGGTGCGGAGGCGATTCACAATCAGGCCAGCTGTAGAGAAGTATGGAGCTAATTTCCTGCCATAACTCCACAAACAAACTAAACAAGTTTTACAAATGCCTTATCATTCACTAACAAACATAGTGTGGTTTGCAAATACAAAACACCATCTACAAACTAATGCATTTAGTTTTGCAAATCAAAAACGTAGCTATCAAACAAACACATAACATTTTTCTAATAAATCATGTTTCAGAGACAAATTCAGTAGGTTTTACAAGTACACAACTTTTTCTTCTCATGGCGGAACATTACTGCCAAAAGTCACGTGACTCACTCGTGTGAATTTTGGAAGTAATATTCCGCCGTGGTTGCGGTTGGTGATTTGTATTTGCAAACCACATTGTGTTTGTTAGTGAATCATAAGGCATTTGTAAAACTTGTTTAGTTTGTTTGTGGAGTTATGGCAGGAAATTAGCTCCATTATGTAATCCAGTTAGGCACCTCTCCCAAAAAAATTACAATACAAATATTCATAACTCATATTCGAATACGTGAATAATTTCGAATATTCAATTAATCGTTCCCATCCGTAGTATTTACTGCTAATAAGAACCAAAACTTGAACAATATATAAAACAGGATTATAAAGAGTGACGTAAATACCACCAGTGGCTTATCATCATAAAAGTTGCTCTGCACAAACAAGACATTTAATACCGATAGCTCATCTTGTCTTGGTCGTGCTAAGAACACAAACACGCGCTCAACAACACACACGCTAAAGGGAAAGTTATCCTCTTAAGCCAAGAAAATGTCTTTGCCACCATGACTCTGTTAAAGCAGACAATAGTCCTCTTCATCACAGAGGTGGTGATCAGAGCACAGAGACAGGTAGGGCCAGGATAAATCAATACTGTGTACAGAGTTCACATTAACAAGGAACAATAGAGGACTTATTAGAAACAGGAAACATTTTCCAGTTGAGATAATCATCATTTTCTGATAGCATGACGCAATCTGATGCAAATCTTCCCTGGTAATGATCCATGTATTTCTGGAGGAAAGAGAGGTTTGCTTTAGTTTGGTTACAGTGACTCACCATCAATCCATTCTTGGGGATCAGTACAGGGCATACCTGGAGATAATAGACTCCACTCCTCACATTCCTCACCTATGTCTATATGTTTCCATATCCAGCATCACAATATAACACACGCATTCAGAAGGTAGGCCGCTGGTTCAGCCAGTTCTTTCTGTTCCAGGCGTGTGATGAGAGCCGTTCGAAGAGCAAATTAATAATAATCCATTGTCGTTTGACAGCCACACCTTTGTAACACTCTGTGAGGGCAGACAATGAAATGAAATCAGCTGAGTCTGTGGTGCATTGTTTAAAACCCAAACTGTTTGTATCCAGTTAACACTTCATGTTGATTTATTGTTTGTTTTGTTTTTGCTTTAACTGAAAAAAGATGGATTGACAAAATGTAAAAAGTCAATTCTCACTCACATTTTATCTCTACTAATAGTTTTGTTTTCATTTTTAAGGGTACATTCTCAATAAAGTAGTTTAAAGCTTACTTATAATTGTGATGATTCAAGTTTAAAAATTCCCTGTGAAGCTTCTTTGGTGCTCTGTCAATATATAAATACTGAGTAACTAATATAGGGGTTTAGATTGTACGGTTTTCTTATTGTTTCTATATCGCAAGTAAAGTTTGAAAAGTGGGAGCAAAATAAAAAATACTGTACTGTGTGTTACAAAGACTTTGGCCATAGATAATATGTACTTACTGTGTTACAGAAATTCTCTCCTTTACACTTTCCCTGTGTGCCTGTGTTTTCCAGGAGTGTGTTTTTGAACAGCTAGATGTCAAGCAGAGCGTCTTCCAGGACATAGAGCGTCTCGTGGGAGAAGACATCATCCTGAGCAGCTCCACCTCCTGCCTGGTGCCCAGCAACGTCTTCTCTAAAGTCCAGAACAGGACTCGCTGCATCGTCTCCCACCCGGTTAGTGATCCTACAGTCAGGGTACCAGCGAGTAGGGTTAAGGGGTTTTACTCTTATTGACTACAAACTGGGGAAGACAGCTTAGTTAATTCCCCAATCATATATTAACACTTATAAAACGGACAAGTCAAATCAAGCAATCTGATTGGTTCTTAGCCGTGATATACTGAGCGTATACCACGGGTAGAATTGTAAGTTACTTTTCACAACAAGTCAGTATCCCTCTGCGCCTGAGAAATACAGTATACAGTTGGGCAGTTTGCTTTTCAGCTTCACGTCGGGCCGAACCACACGCCCTTAGCTGTGATATAATGAGCATATACCACGGCCTGTCGTGAGCTATTGCTTGAATACCTCACCCTTAGCATAGGCAAGGCAAGTTTATTTATATAGCACCTTTCAGCATGCGACAATTCAAAGTGCTTTACAAAACAGATTAAAAGACTTTTTAGGAATAAATACAGTAAACACATTATATAAAGGCATTTTACAACAAGCATTAAAAAGCAAAGATAATAGAATAAACACAACAGGTATACAATACATGTTTAAATGGCATACTGTAGTGTGATTTTAAAAAAGTAAGAGTTTCTGCAGACGTGCATGATACGGGTAGTTTGTTCCAGATTGTCGGGGCATAACAGCTAAATGCTGCCTCTCCATGTTTTGTTTTTACTCTCGGAACCGATAGCAGACCCGTCACAGAAGACCTGAGGCACCTTGATGGTTCGTAATTATGTAGGAGATCAACAATATACTTTTATCCTACACCATGTAATGATTTAAAACCTAAAACTTTTAAATCAATTATTTGGCCGACTGGAAGCCAATGTAAAGATTCCAGAACCGGACTGATGTGATCCACTCTTTTAGTGTTAGTAATGACACGTGCAGCGTTCTGAATCAGCTGCAGCTTTCTGATGGATGTTTTTGTCAGCCCTGTGAATACAATTTTGCAGTAGTCAAGTCTACTAAAGATAAATGCATGGACAAGCTTTTCTAAGTCCTGTTGTGACATTAGTTTTTTAATCCTAGATATGTTCTTCAGGTGATAATAAGTAAGGGATAATGTGCTGCGGCGCGGTCATTATGGGGAAAAGAACACCGACAGGCTGATCAGGAGCCCGACGCGAAGCGGAGGGATCTAGATCAGCATGCAGTTTGCTTTTCAGCCAAACTGTATACAGTTAAATCGAACGGACTTGTTTGTGCAGATGCGGGAGTCCTTAACAACGGTCAATAAGTGCTTGACAACGGTCTGTCTGTTCGGTATTAACAACATGTCACGTGTTCTGAATTGACCAATCAGAATCGAGTATTCAACTAAGCCATGTAATAAGCAGACTTAATGACTGTTGCAACGTGACTGTTAAAATTCAGGTCTGAGTCCATCACTACACCTAGATTTCTGGCTTTACTTGTTGTTTTGTAGTCTGCCGACTGAGGCTCTGCGATTACTTTTAATCGGTCCTTCTTTGCTCCAAAAACAATGATCTAGGTTTTTTGTTTGTTCAGTTGGAGAAAGTTCTGAGTCATCCAGTCAGTGATGTGCTCAATGTACTTGTCAGTGTTCTAATCGGAGAATAGTCTCCTGGTGTAATTTTAAAATAAATCTGGGTGTCGTCTGCATAGATGTGATAGCTTAGATCACTGTTTTTAATAATTTGAGCCAATGGTAGCATATAAATATTAAAAAGCAAAGGTCCTAAGATGGAGCCTTGAGGAACCCCTCGTGACATATTTGTCAAGGTTGATGTGTAGTTACCTATTGTAACATACATGACTCCTATACAATATTTAGCAAAAGCTATTTGAGAAGTTTCCCAACTTTCATTTATCCTGCATCAATACTGTGTGCGTGCAAAAGTGAGCTTTAAAACTGAAAGATTTGTCTACGAATTAATCATTAATCATTAAAGTTGTGTTCATGCAAAAATGGCAGAAAATGTGGAACATCTGGAGAGTTCCTGATTTTTTTCTTCAAAGGGTTCGAGTAAAAAAACATCAAGACATTTACATTTTATTTTTTAAAACAGGATTGCCGATTTCTAATGTTTTCTGACATTTCATAGACATTGATTCACCACCTGCAAGGTCAAAAAGCACATGTTTAGAGTCAGAAAAGTCAGATCACAATAAAGCTGATGTTTTCTGAGATTGCATTTTGGCCAATATGTCCGACCTCTTTTGCTCCTCTAGAACAAGTGTTACCTGCATTCAACCAAAGCTCACTGAAAAAGTGATTGGTTAATTATACAGTAGGTGGAATGCAAAAGGAATCCAGAAAGCTTCAAATACCCAAATCTCTGTCATTCCGAATCTGTTTATAGAGATTATGCTGTACTTAACTATTGTACGATGACTGTTTATCCTTTGCTCCACAGGTAAACCCGCCGTACTACGTGAAACTGGTGGAGCTGGTACCTCACCCTGAGACAGCAGCGGCCGTTATGGACACCACCCACTCCCTGATGACCAAGGTAAAGATCACAGATTACACAATCAGATGTCAGGACATGCTGGGGAGATGCATAACATGAGTCAATGTCAAGATTATAAAAATGCCATACCGTGAAAGCCTGACATCTGAGTTAAGGAAAATCTAAATCAAGCAATACGTGAAAGAAAGAAGATGTCACATCTTAGTCTGTAAATAAAGATACAAGTGTCTGAAATATATGATGACATGTCACCACACAATGTTTTTCGAAGCAAGTGTTTGCAAGTCACAACAAGTTACATTTAGAAACATGTTGACTTAATAGTCGGAAGGTTGGGCGAGTAAATAAAGATTTACTTCCGTTTAGAACACAAGCTTAGTATTTAAAGAGATATAGTGTTTTTATTCTTGATGTCTCTTGGTTCAGGTTGGTCAGGCGCCCATCCGTCTGAAGAGAGAGATCGACGGCTTTGCCCTCAACAGAGTGCAGGCGGCCATTATCGCCGAGTCCTGGAGGCTGGTGCAGGTCAGTGTCTCGCTTCTGTCCTTAAGTGAACCAGTGAACACACTTCTGACACTAGGGTGCAAAACAAAAAATACTTGTCCTGATTGCATCTACTTCTAAGACCCCTCCTTTTTCCTTTTGTAGTTATCTTCATTATATATGGCGTTAACAATAAGCAATTTTGCTGCCTATTTGCTGTTTTTCCACCTACTGCATGAGAGTAAAGAAAAAATGTGGTTCCTGATAGTAAAATAAATACATACTTTTATTGATCCTCGAGTTCTTCACTCAGGTGTTATTTACACACACAGGCCAAATACACAGAGGAACACACGCACAAACTGGTACCTACAAACTGAGCTACTGTCGTCCCATGGAAGAACAGAGGGACATTTTTATTCGACTAAATCATTTATTATATGACAACTAATTGTCCTTTCAACAAAGCTTTATCTCTGCTTGAGCACAAATCCTTATTTTGAGTAAACCTTGCAAGCTGTAATGGGGAGTCTTGTATCAGTACATTTAAATGTTTGATAATAATAATTTTGTCTTAAATGAGTAAATACTAAATATCTACCCAACGAAAAACCCACTTTGATGTGTCATGACAACATTGCTTGGGTTAGTCTCTGGACAAAAGCTCCTCAGTCTCAGTGAGGCCTTGTGTGGCAGAGTATCACTGCTGATGGTTTTGTAATGGAGGCAGAGAAGAGGAAGCCCCCTGTCAGCTCACCTCTGCTATAATCTCCACGAACTCCTTCCAAAAAAAAAGGACCACAATGAGAGTAAACGAGCTTCAGCCGCCGATGACAGGCACCATTACATGATCACTCATGGAAGAAATGGTTGGGGTGATAATCAGGACGATGAGAGGGAGGACACTTGTAACCTGAACTGAACTCACATGAAGACATGTCATTGTTACTCAGGATTTCATTGTGGCAGACATCAGATTTACCTCAAATTCACCTCTTTATTCATTGATGTCAGCAGAGCTTTCTGTAGAAGATTTGTCAACTGTTTTTCCAAATTTGTGATCTTACTTTCTGTCTTTTGTCTCGGTTTTAAGGCTCTGGCTTTTCTCTTTAGTTCTAATACTTTTTGCGTTGTATCATTAGCATGTCCGGTCTGTCACTCACTCTCGAAAGCGTCATTTGGCTTATTTTCTCAGATTTGTCCTACTAATGTTTTCTGCAGGCCCTTGACTGTTAAACTGATGTTGATTTTTAACATTGGTGGAGTTCCCCTTAAAGACAAATAATAACTTCTTCAGCTTCGAAGATTTGAAACCAAATAACGAATAACTGTTGAGTAGATTTCAAGATGATTAAAGCTGTAATGAATTAGCCCTTCCTCAGTGGGAATAAATAAATACAGTATGCTTCAACAAATCCTATCCAAACCAGTTACCCCTCTGGGGACTGATACAGTTCTACTTGACTTGATCTCTCATTTCATGGCCGACACACACACAATCACACACACAATCACACACACACAATCACAGGACATAGTATCCCTGAAGAGAGACTCAGATCTGCCTCTTTATTCTCTCTTCTCTGTCCCCAAAGTGTAACAAAGAGCCTGCCTTTCACAACTAAATCAGCACATTGTGTCCTTGTCCCTGATATTATTGTCCTCCCAAGTTAGAGTTTGTAACTGTATCAGATGCATGCGCGCGCGCACACACACACACACACACACACACACACACACACACACACACACACACACACACACACACACACACACACACACACACACACACACACACACACACACACACACACACACACACACACACACACACACACACACACACACACACACACACACACACACACACACACACACACACACACACTGCAGGTAACAATGAAACACTTCAAAGGAACTCATCAAAAGACTAGTAACTAACTATGAACCAACATGGCACAACATTAACATCAATGTGAGTGTTACACTCAAAACCTGATATTGCAAAAATATTTCAGTTGTTCCATTTAATTCACTATGCGTTAAGTGTGTGTCCTTTTGTTTGTCTTGTTTTCATAAGCAACTCTAACTAGAGAACAAATATTGTCCAAATTAAGTTCCACCCTTTTGTAAAAAGGGATGGGACATGTTTGACCTTCTTGGCATTATCGTTAACTTTTTATATGGGAGACATGGAGACTTCTAAGTGTCACTCAGAACTGTTAATTCAAATTGACACACATTGAAAAGGAAATAAATTTCAAGTTGCTCATGTGACTGAAAGGATTATTAACACTACAGTACTGACGAAGCATACATGCATGAAGGGATGTTTTCTAATGCAATACTAAGGTTGGTACATTGCGTTTATTTTATGCCCTTATGAAAAGATGTTCATTCACTCGCATGAGTTCATGACAATGAGGATGGACGTGGTCATGTCATGGCGTATCGTTTCTCATCAGACTCTCCCTCAAGTACACAATAGTCAGTGAAAGATGACTCATTACTAATGACGTGCACAAATGTGTTTCATTTCCTTCTAAATTTTGGATTTGAAGACTTAAGATGTGAAGACTTAACAAGAAGGCTATTTATAAAGAAGACATTCACATGAGATGTTGATGGATTTCACTTTCAAAATGGGTCTCAATGTCTCAAACAGCATTTAGGTCCCCCATCCTCTCATCTGCCTAACTCCCTTGTTATTGAGGATACAGTAGTCACCGGTAATGAGTGCATAGCAGAGCTCTTTAACCAGCACTTTGTGTGGGAACCTATTTGAGTCTATAGCGCCTCCTAAGCCCCCCACCAACACTCCGCCACCCAGCCCCTCTAGCGCAGCCCCATGTCACAGCTTCTGCCTGCAGGAAGTTAGTGAGAACGATGTGTAAACTTGTGTAAACCTTATTAAACTTGACCCCAACAAATCTGCAGGTCTTGATGAGCTAGACCCCTTCTTTTTTTAAAGTTGCAGCTCCAATTATGGCAGAAGCTATCTCCCACCTTTGTAATCTGTCCATACAGACAGCGGTGCTACCTTCTGCCTGGAAGGCAGCCTCAGTGCAACCTTTTTTTAAAGGGGGAAACCAAGCTGACCCCAACTACTATCGTCCAATATCCTACCCTGTGTAGCGAAAGTGTCAAGTCTCCTCTGATTGTGGTGCAGAGTTCCCCACTTGAAAGGGACTTGAGGCATCTACCAGACTTTAAAACAGGATTCCACTCCAATGACACAGCTTTTTCCTTTCAGACTTTTTATTTCAGCAGTTTTACTTTAACCAAATGTCCAATTGCTGAATGGGTCATTTTGTGTATTGAAAAACCTTTGAAAACAAGAAAGATGCATTTTAGAACTTGCAAGTCATCAAAAATAAATAAAGCATGTAAATAAAGCATGTAAATAAAGCTTGTAAACATGTAAATAAAGCTTGTAAACATGTAAATAAAGCATGTAACCAATACACTTGTTTGGCAACTGCTGCCTTAATTGTGAATATGTTACAAAATAGACTGGGCAGACTAAACACAGAAATATCCTTTTAAACATGAAATTGCTTCTTTAAACCCAAGCTCTTTTAAAATCTCAGCAGATTTAATTAACTGGACTTTACTAGAAATGTTTTTAACAAATCAAATTAATTAAGAAAATATACTTTCCTCCATTTTCGCAGGAACACTCAGTGAACCAAACCAACAGCACCCCATTAGAAAAGTTTCAGTAAATCGAAATTAGTACCCTCTAAGAATAAATATTTCAATGTGTTTATTTATTCATTGTTCTTTTCCAAATCAACTTATTTAACCTCCCAAAATCGTATTCCCTTTAACAATAAATAACAGAGCGTCTAAGCTCAGAATGCTTTGAAAAACCAGCGCACCAAATCGAAACCTAACACACAAACAATGACGCGCAGTGTTCCAAAGGAACATGTGGCTCACGCGCAAACAATCCACCAGAACATAAACATCCCTGCGGACCGTGACTCTACGTAGCTCTCGCACAACATCATGGATCTTACCGGCTGCCTGTCCTGACTTGGTAGAAATGCCTCCCTTCTACACGCTTCAGTGTTTTTTCCCCGGCTCGCACGCACCAACCATTTCACTCCTTCTTCAGGATGCAGCATCGGGGCTCTCTGATTAGGTGATTACACCCAGAGGAGGCAGGAGCGCCTGCGATCACTTTCACCCTTGTTTTTTATCCCTATGTGTCCCTATGTATTTATATATATTATTTCCGACTACTTGTAATCTATAGTTTATTTTTTATATTTATTAAAGCCTTAGCCTCTGTTTGACTTTACAATAAGTGTTAGAAAAGTTAGTTTGCAAACAGCTAACATGGTTTCTGAAGGCTTACAACATACTATCTGACATGCAGTCTGGGTTCCGTGCAGGTCATGGGTGTGAGACGGCGACTCTTAAAGTCCTAAATGATATCATCAATGCCCTTGACTCCAGACAATACTGTGCTGCCATTTTCATCGATCTTGCCAAAGCCTTCGACACCGTAGATCACCAACTGCTTCTGGGAAAGCTTAGATGCATTGGTGTCACTAACCAATCGATAGCCTAGTTTGAAAGCTACCTGTCCATGCGCACCCATGTGTAAAATCTGACAATCTGATGACACAGCCCTATCCATCTCTAAGGGAGTGCCACAAGGCTCTATCCTAGCACCCATCCTATTCTCAATATATATAAATGACATGGAGAAATGTGTGGGCAACTCCTCTATCTCTATCCACCTATATGCCGATGACACGATTCTGTACACTGCTGGCCCTTCCCCAGATAATGACCTGAAAACTCTTGAGGATAGTTTTCAGAGAATCCAGTCACATCTCTCTGCCCTCAGCCTGTTCCTGAACACCACTAAAACCAAGATCATGTGGTGCCTCCCAAACTGGCACTATTGTGACGGCCGATGGCCGGGACCTCGAAATAGTTCAATCTTATAAATACCTTGGATTTTGGATTGGCAGTAATCTGTCATGCTCAGAACATCTCTCCAAAATTCAGACCAAGGTTAAAGCTAGACTCAGCTTTCTATATAGGAATCGCTCCTCATTCACTTCATCTGCTGAACTCTCTCTGGTCCAGATGACTGTCCTTCGTCTGTTCGACTACGGTGATACCATCTACCGCTCGGCGTGTCAAGGAGCTCTCGATCATTTAGACGTTCTGTATCACTCCGCCACCAATGCCCCCTACAGGACACACCACTGTGACCTGTACTCTCTGGCTAACTGGCCCTCTCTTGAGACCAGGCGCAACATCCACTGGCTGATGTTTGTTTATAAAACACTCCTATGCCTCACCCCCTTCTACCTCACACAATTACTGCAACTCCGCCCAACACCCGCTCAGCTACACACATCCTGCTAAAGATCCCCAAAGCCAACACATCCTTTGGCCGCTCCGCCTTTCAGTTTGCAGCAGCTGATAGCTGGAATATCATACAAAAAACCTTGAAGATGGAGACCTTTATCTCCCCCCGCACCTTCAGGGACACTATTACAAACACCCTGGTACAGTGGTACACACATGCAGCTGCTTTGCCTGATGCTCACTACCAATGTCTTGACCTCTCCTATAGTATTCATTGCCATGAAGGAATTAATGAATGAATTAATGAATGGTTGAATGGATGAATGTTCTATATTATTTGAATGACTGATTGAACCACAGCAGTATTATTTTAGAGTTGTTATATGTTTAACTGCTATGCCTGTAATCTCTGCTCTGTGTCATTGTGTTGTCTCCTGGGTTCTGTAGTGCCCGGAGTCTGTCTTTTTATTTTCTTCCTCCCAACCCCCATCCCCTCAGGAAGCCTTTTGTCTCCTGACAGGTCATCATTGAAAATAAGAATTTGTTCTTAATTGATTTTCCTGGCTGAATAAAGGTTCTACTACTACTACTACTACTAGGTCAAGTAAACTTCTTAAATGTTCCAAAAAAAGTATTTATTGATGTTTTTGCAGTTTAAAGAAGATTGAGGATCAGGATACTCTGAATCAATGTCAATAAGTCGATGAACATAATTCGACTAGAGGCCATCATGCAGTGTAATCACACCAGCCCTGAAGGCAAAGGAAATCAGGTGCGTTAACTTGGGGGTCCTGACTTCCTACCCCCTCTCTAGTCCTTCTAGAGATCAGATCACAAGGTCCATTCTCAAACTTGGACCTTGTGATCGGATCTCAGTAAAAGATCTTTAACATGTTGTGGCAGTGTCTTGCTGAGTTTCTACTGTGGCTCTACACACATGTTTTACAAAGAAGAAACTGTCAATCACAATCCATTTGGAAATGGCATGCAATTAATAATTTAAACAGAAAATCTAATTATGGAGGCAGCACAACCAAGATATGAAAAGAGACTTCTTTCTGAGATCATCTGACATATGTACAGATTACAGGCAGATGATGTGAGAGCTGAACTAGAGGGATGTACATTACAGTCAGAACAGGCTGGTCCACTGAAAACTCTGTTCCTGCATCCTCAGGGTAACTTGTGTGCATTCTCTAGAGTCATGGCAATTATTTTCCACTTTTTTAATGTCAAGTCATCCTCCAATGAAACTCCAGGGAATGTCAACTTCATAACATAACTACATGACATTCATTTATTTGCAGAATAACCTGTAACAAGTGCTTGGTGATTCCCAGGCTTCTTAAACCCTTCATAAGATATAGTGAATTCCTAGAAACATTTATTGAATTAATTGCAGTCCAAAACAACGACCCTGCAATAAAAAGCTTTGAGAAATGTATCAATCAATCAATCAATCAATCAATGTTTATTTATATAGCCCAATATCACAAATGTTACATTTGTCTCAGTGGACTTCACAGTTTGTACAGAATATCAGTATGACAATACGACACCCTCTGTCCTTAGACCCTCACATCGTACAAGGAAAAACTTCCAGAGAAAACCCACAGTTTAAAGGGAAAAATGGGAGAAACCTCAGGGAGAGCAACAGAGGAGGGATCCCTCTCCCAGGACGGACAGACGTGCAATAGATGCCGTGTGTAGATGTGGATAGTTTCATATTTGTGGAGACTGTCAGGCCGTGGCTTTATGAATGATAATATTGGTCCACTGACTGTAATATCCCCAGAGGATGAAATTCCACCCTCTTTGGCTATGAACTTTCCACCATGAGGTTGATGTTTGAAGTTATAAGTAAAATATCTTCACATCAAACTTTTTTTTCGCCATATTGTGTAAATACTGTAGGTGCACAATATGGGATGTGATTTTAAAAGTGTCAAAAGGGCATTTTTCCCTTTTTCGTGGATTGATCTCAAAATAATGTAAAGGCTTTACACATTTGTGTTATATAAATGCAACGGTATTCAAATATCAAGAAACAAAATGCTGTTAATTAGCATTTTTTCGAATGTTAGTTGGGTAAAGTCATGGAAGTATGTTTTTTTTTTTTGTTATGCAAAGAAACAGGAATGTCCTAGCACTAAAAAGATTTCTCGACATTTATTCAATATTTTCTTTGGGTGCAAATATTAAATACAGATAGAAGAGAGCAACAGGCATTATGGGAAGAACGCGTGGGATTCCCGGCAACAAAAGGTTCTTGTTTTTCTAATTTTGGACTTTTTTAATTGTTTTTGGAATTTGTTCTTACTCTTTGTTTCAAGAGGAGCTGTTTGGTTGGCTGATGATCCAAGAGTGCTTGCAGTCAGGTGAACGCTCTTGATAGTTCAGTCAAACTCAAGAAAGCACTGGGGTAACATTTCACTGGCTCTCTGCTTCTGAGAAATAAAGCCCCCAGTGTGCTTCGAGGAATCGAAGCAGAGTTTAATATCTCCCTCCTCTTCCTGGATCTCTACTGGCTGTAACATAGCATCCCAGCGTCCACTATGTGATATTTGTGTCCTCACACAGAGCCGTGAAAGCTCGGACTCATATCTACATGACATTCCATACTGTGCGTGGATCACCCACTTGTGAGTCTCCTGTTGAGGAGAATTAACCCTGAGGGGACCCTTAGGTCCCAGCTGACAAAAGTCCCACGTAGATGTAAAAGGGTCAGTCTTTGCCTTGGAAGAAACTGCTGCAAGAACTCAACGATGGCCACAGACGTGTCTGATCTGTTCTGCAATTAGCTAATAAGCTGTGAAAAAAACATGGACATAAAGAATGTCGAGACCTTATTTGTGTTCTACTCATCATCATGTCATGAGGTGCTGGAGGCAAAGAGCCCAACACCCACTGGGGATTTCTGTATTAAAGCAACCAACATGCCAAACAAGCTTTAATTCGCTAAGTCTTTATATTTGAAAATGTGGAAATGTTCTAGGATGAGGTATTGGAGCCATTGTTGGTTAAAACATATAATAGTAGCTTAGTTGATTTTTCTGAATTTCAAAGATAAATTATCACAAATGTACGTGTAAAAAAAACGTGTTTAAAACATTGTGTATCTTTCCTCAAGGAACCACATCGCTTCACTTAGACCTCATCACACCACAGACAACTACTTTTTTATAGTGAAAGTTATGTATATAACAAATATGTTTCTTTATCTTGGAGAATATTCAATTTGTGAGTTTTTTCAAAAACATTCACTACATTAATCTCAGAGAATGTCTGAGACTTTTACTTTTTGAAACCAATCTCCAAAATTCAAATTATCTTTCTTTGAAAAATGAACCCTTCCCCTGGCTTCATATTTCAATTTAAGTTAAGTTCATACAGCTAATTTTCAACTTCATTATAGTTCCAGATGCGCAAGATTTACTATAAAACATCTTACTGAACATTAAGCCATCTTTCCTGTAGACATCTAAATGAAATAAAGAATCGATATGACTACTACAAACATCTGAATAATAATAATCTCCAGGACAGATGAAGACCTGTTTTAGTGTTTAGTTAAATACCTCTTATGGTCTGTTGTGACATTTAAATGGAACAGAGCCATGATTCATGTTTCCCAATGACACATTTTTCTTAACCCTCCTATTGCCTTCGGGTCAGATTTGACCCGAAGACAATAGGAGGGTTAAGAAAGATATCTCTGTTGGAAAATAACTTTTCACGTTTGCTAACATTCTTCACAGCCACCAGAAATCTCCTCATGTGTGTTAAAGAATGTACTGCTTTTTTACAACTTTTTTCAATTTTAGGCAAAACTGAAAGACTATACAAAACATTTCTAACTTGCAACCTGCTTGCTTCCTACTCAAAACCAGAGGCAGGGGGTGTTTCTCAATCGCGAGGATGCTGGCTTGGTAGTCGCGTACTTCCAAGTCACTTCCTTCAGAAAACAAAGAAGAATGGAACAGGCTAACAAGTGTGCCACTCTCTCTAACGGTTTCAACATAAACTGTACCGAAAATAAATACCTCACAATGTCTATCTAATTATGAACTTGCTTTACTTTCACGGAACACATTTTTGGTGATAACAAACAAATGTAACAAAGTAACATATTTACCAACACATGTTCTACGCCACTATACTTACATTTAAATGTGTCCTGCTTCGGTTCAGCCCTTCTCCGCAAGGGTTTTTGAAATTGGTCCGTGCGCAAAGCATTGTGGGGATTTGAAGGACGCGAAGTCTACCCATGTGCAGCCTCGAAATTTCCCCCAAACCAAGGACGCGGCCTCGGTGGAATTCCAAGTATGCTGGAGATTGGAACAGTACTTCGGCGGCACTCGATGGCGTAGCATCCTTGAAATATTGGCTTGGAAGCCAGTTTCCTTGCGATTGAGAAACGACCTTTGTTACGTCAAGAGAAATGTTGTCGTTTTTAAGCACATTTTGAGCATTGTCAACACAGTGTGTTAAACCTGTCCAACAGGAATGATCTTACTGTGTTTTTGACAGTTCTCTGGTAAAAGTTGATGAGCAGGTTACTCTTGTCAGCCTCAGCTCTGATGTCGGATGTGTGAGGCGTTACTCAACCTGTCTCCGGCAGAAAACGGGTTATTATTTTTGTCCCCTCGAGACACAAACTGTCGATCTTTTATTTCCGCATGAGTCAGGAGATTGTGAAGTGGAAGAATCAGGTGATCGGAGCTCCATCACACTGCCAAAGTGTCTAATAGTTTTTGCCAAATCATAATGTTTGAGTTTGATATTTTCAATGGTTGCCTGTTGTGATGTATTTTTAAATTGATATCTTTAAAAATACAGAAGGAGATTACTCTACATTGGAAGCTAATGGGGCTCCAATTAAATCAACATTTGGTGCAACAAAACTTACATGGTCCCATTCAACACACCTGGAAGTAGTATGTGAACCCTTTGGAACTTCCTGGATTTCTGCATAAATTGGTCATAAAATGTGTTCTGATCTTCATCTAAGTCACAACAATAGACAAACACAGTCTGCTTAAGCTAAAACCACACAAACAATTATATGTTTTTATGTTTTTATTGAACACACCATGTAAACAATCACAGTGCAGGGTGGAAAAAGTATGTGAACCCTTGGATTGAATAACTGGTTGACCCTCCTTTGGCAGCAATAACCTCAACCAAACGTTTCCTATAGTTGCATATCAGACCTGCACAACGGTCAGGAGGAATTTTGGACCATTCCTCTTTACAAAACTGTTTCAGTTCAGCAATAGTCTTGGGATGTCTGGTGTGAATCGCTCTCTTGAGGTCATGCCACAGCATCTCAATTGGGTTGAGGTCCGGACTCTGACTGGTCCACTCCAGAAGGCCTATTTTCTTCTGTTGAAGCCATTCTGTTGTTGATTTACTTCTGTGCTTTGGGTCGTTGTCCTGTTGCATCACCCATCTTCTGTTGAGCTTCAATTGGTGGACAGATGGCCTTAAGTTCTCCAGCAAAATGTCTTGATCAACTTGAGAATTCATTTTTCCGTCGATGATGGCAATCTGTCCAGGCCCTGAGGCAGCAAAGCAGCCCCAAACCATGATGCTCCCTCCACCATACTTCACAGTTGGGATGAGGTTTTGATGTTGGTGTGCTGTGCCTTTTTTTCTCCACACATAGCGTTGTGTGTTCCTTCCAAACAACTCAACTTTGGTTTCATCTGTCCACAGAATATTTTGCCAGTAGTGCTGTGGAACATCCAGGTGCTCTTTTGCAAACTTCAAACGTGCAGATCAGAACACATTTTATAACCAACTTATGCAGAAATCCAGGTAATTCCAAAGGGTTCACATACTTTTTCTTGCAACTGTAAGTGATTGTATTTGTTACCAGCGATAGCTACGTTACTTTTATTTCATTTGAGGTCAATAGCACCCAGCAGCTAGTTTGAAATATGTCCGGTTATTGTGTGGCTTTATGGGATTTTTCAGTAAGTATGATTTTCTCAGAAACAGATTTTTGTATTTTTTACCATTTCCATCCCTTAAGTCACTGTCAGGTTTATTACGAGTTGAAGTCTCACAGTCTGAGAACTGGTTCATTTGGTTTGGCTTTTTAGTGGCGTAAGAGGTTCCAGGCTGAAGTACACTGAGTTCGAGAAAAGATGATTACTGCCTCTTGTCAACAAGCTGTCACTCCAAGACACCAGTTATGTGATATATCTCTCAGTTTTAGCTTAGTGTGTTTGTGTGGGTTTCTTCCACCTTTCATCTACCATTGTTCTATGCGAAGTTAACTATGATATATCAATCCTTTCAAAACAGCTGTTTAGTAACTTCAGTTAAGGCTGAGACCACTGACATCAGGAAGTCATTTTGTAAGCAAAACACCACTGTGTTAAAAGTGTTTCTCCTTGGGCAAATAGTAAATAGGGGGAAAGACAATGCTTCTCTTGCATATCTTGGTTCTTAACTATTTTATGCAAATGTACGCCTTTGAAGTTATGGCTATGACTATGACTTGAAAATAGACCAGTACCATTCAGAGGGTGCAACCCAGTCGCACGGCATTTCGTGTATAGTCACGAAATGTAATCTATTAATTCGTGTTCACCAACACAAATCAATAGATACATTTCATCACTATAACACGAAATGCCTTGAGACTGGGTTGGAGGGTCAGTGGTTTGATACCCAGCCCCTGCAGAAGTCAAAAGTGTCATGCACGTCTATGGTAATGAATTATATATAAGTCATGTTGCATAAAAGCATTAGCTAAACCACTTGTGATGTAAATATGTGATTTATGGATATTTTGACAATAGGAAAAGCACAAAGACATTAAATGAGATGCTACTTCAGGGTTCTTTTGGGCCTTCTGGCTCTCTGTAACCCTCATGACTTCCTAAGACACTTGAATGAAGCACAGCTTTTGTTAATGTTATGAGTTACACCTGTGCCTTTTTAAGACAATTCAAAAAGACCCATTGTATTCCCGGAGGATGTGTTGTACCATCCCATTTAGTACGAATATGCTCCGCCACATTACTTCCTCTGATGTCACTAACCCTAACCAATGACCAGCAACTTTCTATCCCTTAAGTCACTGTCAGGTTTATTACGAGTTGAAGTCTCACAATGACACAATTTCCAGGATTTATTTTCATAAGGCAGCAAAAATAAGTTCCACTGCGTCATAGCTTTGTGATTATGTGTGAAATCCTCCCTCTTTGTCGTCCGACCCATGACGAAATATGAACAGTATGATGATTGCTTTGTAATCGGCTTTAATTTAAATTCTATTACCAATTAGATTTGAGTTTTACTTATTTTGTATTTCAGTTTCATTCTTTATTTATTTGCCTTTGTTATGATTTACCTATACTTTATGTAGAAGTATGATTTTATATTGGGAATAGATTACAAATGTGTCAATGAAATGAATACACGATGAATAAAATATACTTTGTAACTGGGCTAATCTAAAAAAACGTCTATCAGCAAAAAAGTGAAACAGTATGGGAGAAAGACGCTCAATAGATACTACAAGGTTACATCTGTGTCTATTGTAAGTGACCAGATACTAAAGGCGTGTTAGCCTTTCAATCACCCCTTAGTACTTCTAGGAAAAAACCTGAAATGTCCCTAGAAGTTTGTCATTGACCATCAAGGCCTTTTGTGAGTCAGTTTACATAACAGAGACCCTCCCTAAACCCCTTTAAACACACACACACACTCTCTCACACACAAACAGAGAAAATGGTCCTTGAGTCAGGGCCAGCGTTGGAAAGCAGAGCGGCTGAGAAAGTGGCTGGTTGCCCCCCAGTGATTACGGTGGAGAAAAGACCCCACCCACCGCCCCGCTCTGCTCAGATAACAGGCCCGTTGTTGGACGGAGGACCCAAACAAAGACGACCCTGTCCCTCCCCTCTCGCCCACCCCGCTCTCTGTCTCCGAATACGAGCTTTGATTTCCAGCGTGGTCGGCCAACAGGTATCTCTAACCCTGAGATTATCTGAACCGCTCCCTCCATCTGCTTCCTTCCATCCTCTCGTTGCTACAACATAATCCTGAGGACACACAATTGGCTGATGAGGGAAACTTTAGACAGTGGGAGTAGTCGGGATCAAAGGACATTTGGTTGGTCAAAAACACTGAGGTTAAAAAGCCATGACCTGACCTCCACTGTAAAGATTGTGTTGTAACATCACAATCAGAAATGCTTTATTCGTCCTACAGCAGGGAAATAGATTGTTAAAGAACAGGGACAGTTCAGACGAAAGGCAGAAATAGGATTGGTAGACGAGTAAAGTAACATATTAAATAAAGAGGAAAGCACGTGTTAATAAAAGAAAATCAAATGTGTACAATAAGAATAAGTAGCAGAATTATAAAAAGTTGGTGAACATATAAAAGTAATGAGGTAGCATTAAGTGATACTATCAGAAGTGCGTAAAAGTTTAAAATGCACACATGGCACAGTCATCTCTTTAACAGTAGTGTAACACTCTAAGGTAGTGGACATAGGTGTTAAAGTCCGTATTGGTTTGGTGGTCTTGCAAAGGCTGTGTTGGTTGTTAAGTCTGACTGTGGCAGGAATAAATGACCTGAGATAAAAATTTGAGCTGTAGTTTTTGGGATAGAAACTTCTGGAGCAATGGAGTCAGGACTCAGAGAGACACGGGGAGAGCAGGAACTTTGATGGCAAACACTGACGGTTTATTTGGAGCTTCGGCCGGAGAATTCACAAGACATGGGCTGTGCCACGAGTTGACACAGCGGCGTGCCAAACCAATTCTGATCTCTCCAGACCCATGTGTTTAACTAGTTCTGAGAGAATAATCAACTTTGTGCATAACAAGATAAAACCGGCAAAGCACAATAACACCTCTATCAGCTGACGCCAACAGGCAGGAATAGGACAAAACACTGAGAGCAGCTGTGCTCAGTGAGGTCATTAGAAACTGATAAACTGGGTCAAAGTTATGGGCCTAGGAAAATATTTCCCCAACAGATTTATCCTTATTTTGCCATATAGTTGCTATGTGATGCTGGGTTGCTGTTTTGTTATGTACTAGCTGGTAGGCGACCAATACACACTGTAACATCACCGTTGTGCCACCTCACTGCTATTTGCAGTTTATTGTTATTACTACTGGCTGCTACTCCACTTCCACAGACTGCTACACCATTGTAGGAATCACTATCAAATACACTTTCTCTTTATAACGCTGCTACTTATTTTATTTGATCAACTTGTGTTCCCCTTTTAATAATTGTAGACATTAGTTTACTAACTTTATAACTTCTGCCTTTGTATCTGTACTCTCCAACACATGGAAATCAGTTGAAAACAGCTGATTGATGGCTCAGGGTTGCCGGGTTCACACTGTACTGAAGATAAAGAAAGTATGTGTCCTTTTTAGATTTAGTCACACATTCACTGCCTGACTGATGCGTATCTTTCTTTTGTAAAGGAAGACAAAGTGAGAATAAATCAAGAGTAAATATGTTTTTTTTTTTCAGGATGGCGTTATCTCTGTGAAGGACATTGATCTGTTGATGTCAGAGGGGCTGGGAATGCGTTACGCCTTCATAGGTCCCATGGAAACAATGCACCTCAATGCACCTGCAGGTAAATTTCCCTCTCTGGACTTTATTGCTTTTGCTTTGAGTGTAAGTGACAGAAAGGTCATCAGAAAGCAAGAAGAGGTGAAAGGTGCACATTTGGTTTTTCAAGTATTTTGGGTTTCTCTTATTTTACATTTAGGTACAATAATAATCCCAACGACCAGTTTTAAAAATACTAACATGGATATTACGTGGCCTATCCAAGTGGTAGCCAGTTGTGATCACATTTTTCTATTTGTACCTATTTAAGTGATATAATGGTTGGTGCTGCAGCTGCACATACATCCAGATTGCTCTTCTCTTGCTTCAAAACCTAGAAACTACCTAGAACCAAAGACACACTGCATTTTGTTTTCCACTTTGATTGTTCCCTCAGGGGGAGTGTGAAACCCATTTACGCGATTGAGGATAGAAATGCAAATGCTGTTTATAGGATACTAAAAACAAGAACAACAACAAAAAGTGCAACCTGAATCAATTAATCTATTTAGAGATTTTACAAGGTGGCGACCAATCAAAACACGGCTGTATCAATCCATCACAGTTTCAGGATCAAAATGTACTTCATAATGGCAAGCTAAAAAAAACGTGTCTATTGCGACTTTTAAAAATGAAGAATATAAAACCTTATTCAACCAAAGTACAAAGCCTAGTGAATTTGTATCAGTCTTTCTCATATGCATGTAATACAAAAAAAATGAGACGAACAATACTTGGCTTGACAGGGAAAATAGTTAGTTGTAGTTCATACAACGACAGCTCTTTAGTCTCTACGACAGCAATAAGACAAACCTACACATTATGTGACTGATTATTTATAGAAAAAGAAAATACTTTTTAGTAAAAAAATTAGTTAAAAACTATTCTCATGACATTTATTCACGATGCCTCTCACTAAGAAAACCAGGCCCTTAGTTACAGAGATGTGAGAGTCAACAGTGACACGGCTCACAAATCCCCGCACTACATACATGTACTGTACCATAGTGTGTGTCAGAGAGTGAGAGTGAACCCTCACTGAGATGGAGAATATCAAAGGGGAGTGTGAAACCCACAGAGAAACCCTGACTGTGTACACACACACACACACACACACACACACACACACACACACACACACACACACACACACACACACACACACACACACACACACACACACACACACACACACACACACACACACACACACACACACACACACACACACACACACACACACACACACACACACACACACACACACACACACACACACACACACACACACACACAGAAAAAGGACGCTCTGGCCGAACAAAGCAGTCTTTTGATGGGCGGCCATGAATGCTCTCCCTCACACCAGTAATCTAAAACTCACAGAGCCCACATCGAGGCTTTCAAACCAGGTGCCAGCTCTAACCTGTAGTTACAGTGCTGGCGCTTTCTGCTCAGGAAACAGTAGCATTATCATGTTCTCAAAAGATTGCTAAGAGCTGCTTCTGTTGTTACTTCCCATCCTTGAATTCTCTCCAATCAGATACTGGAGCACTCAGGCTTTCTGTCTCTGTCTGAATGACTCTGCTGTTGTAAAACCATGTACCGGCACAGAAGAGCATTATAATCCACTGAAAACCTTCTGTAGTCTTCTAGGAGGCTCTGAAAAGTCTTCTTCTTTTATGCTATCAGCTTGGATTCACAACAGCTACCATGGTGATGGTTTCAAATCTAATATGCATTCAATTGTCTGAGGAAACTTTTAAAAAACGTACAGTATAATCCAATTTTCAGGTACTTAAATGTACTTGTGTTTTTACATGTTCTGCTATATAAACTTCTACTACATCTCAGAAAGAATAATGTCTTCATTGAATAATGTTTGATAACTTTAGCTACACTGCATATTCACTTTTTATAACAAGATATAACCAACTTATAAGGAAGGACTTCACAAGCTACCTAGCAGTGTGTAAAGTAGTTTGAGTTAGCTCTACGTTTACCAAAATAATCATTTTTAGGGGCGACTGTAGCTGCGAGGGTGTGCGGTCGTGGTTCAACCAGAAGGTTGTGGGTTCGATCCCAGCCCGTGCAGCCAACATGTTATCATGTATCCTTGGGCAAGATACTTAACCCTGATTTGCTCCCGATGGCATGGCCGACGGTGTGTGAATGTTAGGTCCTAGAGTAAGGTACACATGTAGTATGTAAAGCGCTTTGAGGGGTCGTAAAGACTGGATAAAGCGCTATATAAGTACAGTCCATTTACCATTTAACATTTAAATCATGTTTCTACTTGTGTATCAGTAATTAAAGAAACATTTGAAATGGATCATTTTGCATAAGGAAAACCTTTTTTTATATATATTTAGTAATACGATTGGAGTAGTTCTACATTGTACTACAAAGATCTCCATCTGTATTCTCAGTATATCTGCTCAGTTTCGCTCACATTAGCTGAGTTAGATGTTTATGTTTCTCATTAGCAACCAAGCTAGTGATGACATTGTGCTATACTGTGGAGAGCAGAAAAGTTTCTAAGGACACTTTTTGGCATTTAAACTGGATGTAACCATTGCAACTCCAAACTGCTGTCCTTGAGAAAGAAGTGACATCTAAACTTTTTATAGCCACTATTCAAGTCTTTATAACCAACTCAACTAACTCAAAAGATAGTTGGACTTAACATTTGAAGAGTTGTTAACCAACCACACATGAAACACACCAAAGTAAATGAGGTTATCAATTGGTACTTTGCCACAAAATGTATTAAATAAATCTTGCTACCGCCACACTGAGATACATAGCATTAATACCACCAAGAAATGTAACGTTTTAATCCTAGAATCAAACCTCTGCAGAAGTCTTTAGTAAATATAATGGAGTTGTTTTGGAAGCTCTTTGAGAATCTCAAAGATTATGTACCAGAGCCTTGTGTTTTAGGCTTTGTCCGTATAACTGGATTTTGAATAAAAACATTTTGAAGGAAGTCCAACAATGGCAGCAAAGGACGAAAAGATGAATTGCATGTCAAGCAAAAATAGCCCTGGTATCTTCCCCCCACACAAAGTCTGTGTTTGGTTGAAGGTAGATGGCACTTATCACACTGCTCTGTCATATATAGTGAGTCCCACTGGGATTCATCTAAACATTCATATTTCAGCTCAGGCATAAATAAACATGGGATAGAAAAAAGGATTTAGAAACTTATCAAATGGTAAATTTTCAAGCTACATGGTGTCACATGTATTTCGTCAGAACTGTTTTAAAGGTCCCATGTTATGCTTTTCTGGTTATTACCCGTCCCTTTGTTGTTATGTAGCTTTTTCTGCATGTAAACGGTGTTCAGAGTCACAAACCCTCAAAGTACACCCTGTAGCGAGTAAAACTCTAAAGGCCCTGACACACCTACCCGATTTTGGGAGTCAGAGGCAGTCGGGCATTCGCGGCGCCCTACTCAGGTTGGTGTGTCCCGCACCGTCGTCTCTTTACGGCACATTTTAACACCTCCCGCGGCCGATTCAACATGTTGAATCGGCCGCGGGAGGTCAGAGAAAGTGGGGACAAAGAAATCACTCTGATTGGCTGTTCAGTTTAGCGAGTCAGTGCATGAGTAGCGAAGCGGAAGTGAGGGACCAAAACAAACGATTAAGAAGGCCCACACAGACGGTTAATCTTTTTAATTTTCATCTCAGCCGGACGCAAGAGTTCCTTTTTTATGTTTACATGTTTTCGATCGACGAGAGAGAGTGAAAATGGAACCCAGACGCTATTTTTTGTTTGTTTATATCACGCAGCCTGTTCTTCTTCACTTGGTGTATAGTCTGTCTGTGTGTGTTCGGGCTGGTTTCGGGCTGGGTTTCACTGTGTCTCGCTGTCTCACAGACGGATACTGGGCTCACAGGGAGGGGGGGGGGCAGGAGCTCCAACAAGCCGTTTAGGACAGAGAGTGAATACACATACTATACAGAGATGCTGAATGAGAAACCAATGTGAGTTTGGAAAATTGCACAATATAAATCTATCCTAGTAGACCTCAACAATGGAATTATGATCAGTAGAAATGGCCATGACACGGGACCTTTAAAGGACACTTTCTGACCTTAATTAAAGAGCTGGGGTGAAGAACTTTTGGCACGTACTTATTGTTTTATAGATGGTTTTTTATTGCTTCAAAAATAGTTCCCACTGATGCATTTATTATCACAGGACTGTAGAACTATACCGCTGGTCGTGTTAATGATATGTGTTGTTATTTGGTTGTTAAGGGATGTGTCATTAGCCGTGTGTTGTCATTTGTCTACGTCCATAAACTGCGTCTACGCATGTTAAAGGAGCTAGTTCATTTTAGTAAGTACATTGTTATTAATAACCCAGTAAGATAAAAACAAGGACTGTTATTCATGTTATTTAAGGAAAGGCAGCTTGGTAAACCGGCAGTGGACCAAACAAGCGGGTTTATAGGAACTGTCGTTTATTTCGGAAATATTGAAAGACAATTTATAGCGATTACGGAAGTAAGTCTTTAATAATATAGCAAGTGTTTTACGGTTAAAAACGTACATTTATAGTTATAAAGGTCAGAACTTTAAGGCGCAGGACTTCAGTCATTTTGAAATAACTTTTGTTAATTGACCTAAGGCTATATTGAAAAAAAAAAAGAAGGTGAATTGTATTGTTATGACCTGGCTCAAAAGGCCACAACAAAGAGGAGACACACCATATCCACGTTTAACAAAATATGTTTATTTAAGCAAAACATTCAAATTAATTAAGTGCAAAGCAAGTAAAGCATGAGGTGTGGATGTCAGTGGTGTAAATGCATGGTGAGGGTTGTATGGACATGTATGTGTGTGAGAGTGTTACAAAGTTAAGCAACGGAAGGAACTCATAGCATACTCAACAGAGCCGGGGGCCTGCAGGGAGAAGCAGAGGGGAGACAGACCCAGGTGCCCTGAGTTTCTGCAATCAAGCGGCTGGATGCAGCACAGCACATCAATCATTCATCAGACAAAGTGCCCGTTTCCTTATTCACAAATAAATCATTAAAGATGAATCAATAGGAGTAATAAGGGATTAACTTCCAATGATCACACCCAAAGTTAAACAAGGGCACAAAAAAGCCTCAAAGAAGAAGCTGATAGTTATGTATAAAACTTTTAACATGTACTCTCAGCAAGGAGTTCACCAAGACACCCAGAACCGTGAAGTTGAGTTAATGAACGGGTTTAAAGTTTTAGACTTGGTGGTTCTCTGCGATGTCAACACGTGCAAAGGTAAAGATTTGAAGATGATATAATGCATGCACCTAATCACAGCTTTGAGATATAACAAATGCATATACAGTTTCGTTCTGCAGAGGCATACATAAGGCAACATGTCGCAGGTATTCCAAAAACGCATTGTACAGTAGCCTCGGGCGTCAAGTGAATCTTTAGGTCTGAGTCCAACTCGGCGGATTGCATAATCTTGAAAAATGCAAAAATAACGTCATGACATCACGAAGATGTGACGATATCTAGTTTATGTCAGCATTACGAGACACAGTGCATGTTGAGCCATTGATGTGTTTCATCACAGTATCCATTTAATTTAGAGATAAAGAATATGCTTAAAGGTGGGTTTGGTAATATTTATGTATTTTCCCTTAATCTGCTTTTTTCTGGAGTGTCGCTGATGTTTTCACTTTTTTTTAAATATGTTTGAGGTTTTAAAGCATATGTCATGATGTATATGTGAACCAAAGGCTGTGAGATGTGTGCCCATGTTCTCCCCCTCCTGATCAGCTGTCCTCCCCCAGGTTTGGAGGACTACATGAAGCGGTATGGAGAGGGAATAACGAGGGTCCTGAACTCCTTTGGGCCGGTACCAGACTTCTCTGTCGGAGAGGCAGCCAAAAGCATCGTTAGTGTAAGTATGATGGAGTTAAAAGAGATAACACTTTTACTGAAACATACTAGATTTCATGAAATCACCTGAATCTCCTCCTAGAGCACCATTGTGTTCTTTTTAACCAAATCTCTCTCAGAGGGGCGTGGGGAGGGGCTCCTTATTTTCATCTAAAGTAACAGACAGAGAATCAACACTTTGGAAACAGGGCTGAAACAGAGGGGATTATGGGTAATGCTGCAATGATCTGTTTGGTGTTTGGAGCCAAACACTTCAGAGACATGTTTTGTATATATCTGAGAGCTATAATATATTGATGAAAAACAGTATAATAGGAGACCTTTAATAATCAAACAGATATTATTCCCTGATTTCTTCCTGCGGTCACATTGAATGAGTGTTTTGTTGATAGTGTCTTTAGTTCTGCATGACTGAAAGTCAAGAGGTCCTTCTCACCCGGGCGCCAAATTGCTCTCTCCTACGCGGCGTTACTTAGTCACATGCTATCACAGGCTGTTCAAACGTTAGCCACAGAAGGTCACTAAGTGAGGAAACCCTGAGCCGGTGCAATAAATAGTTTCAGGTCAAATAGTTTAGAAAGCAGAAACAATCCATCGGGTTCCCTTCTGCTTTTTGCCTCGCTTAGAAACTTCTACACTTCAGTTGTTGAGAAATGTACACTCTCAGTACAGGCTTTCACTTTAAATGTTGTCTTTGCAAGTTGACTAAAGTTGTATTTTTACAGATTCACACTTTGGAGCGACATTTCTACTGTGACCCCCAACATTTAGCTTGACATTATTACGTTTTAAAGGACTACTTTTGAAGGACTTGAGAGTTTGACCCCTTTATTGGTTTGAAAGGCACTTCAGTTTCTAGATTGCTCTTATAAAGGAAAGCAGCTGTCAGGGTTCCTGCGGTCAAAACCTGGAAAAGTCATGGAAATTCAAAATGCTAATTCCAGGTCCTGGAAAAGTTATGGAAAACAATATTTTTCCCAAAGTTTTGGAAAAGTCATGGAAATGTAACTAAAGTTGCATCAAATATAATTTATATTTTATCTAATCGCCAAAATAGTAATACTATAATGATAATCAATACTGTATCGTATAGTAATGAAACGTAAAATGCCATTTAACTGACGAGGTGTTTTGCTGGTGAGAGATTTGAGTTGCTTTAGCGTGTAGAAGCTCAGTATGTTTTAGATAGGCACAACATGTTTCATATGCAGACCTTATTTTCCTGTTCCATGTTAAAATAAACAATTTTCAGTGGTACCGCTGAGAAAGAGTAATTTTTTGGTCATGGAAAATGAGGTAAACGGTCCTGGAGAAGTCATTGAAAATCATTGGTGAAAAAGTGTATGAACCCTGAGCTGTAGTCAGTTCCGATCCACAACAAACTCAAACAGAAACCCAGGATAATAAAATATGAAATCATCCATTACATTTCTGAAACCACTGCAGGATCTCTCTGTTGTCCATCCACTTGAAACTTTGCCTGTAACCTCAACTTCAAAAATCTGTGCAACCTCAACAGATCACGGGAAAAGAGTGAAATAACATTTAGAAACAGTGGTGGATTTGTTTTTGTTTTTGCTCACTGGCCTGCAGCTAAAAATAATTGTCACGTCTCTTCATCATGCCATACTTATTTTTTTTCTCATAACAGTTAAACTTTAAGGGCTTATCCCTCATTTTCTCCACGCACTGTTGTCAAGACAGATATGTTACCTCTGTGGATCTTTAGACACTGCACACCTGACCTGATTGACCTAGAATAGAATAGAATCCTTTATTGTCTCTATACAGGTACAATGAGATGAGTAGAGCTACTCAAAAATACAAAACAAGAGGCGTACAACATTCAGGAGAAGACAACATACAAACAACAAGCATTCATACTTCAATTAGACCCTCCAGAAAAACGCGGGCTAAAATCCTTGATTATGCGATTAAACATGCGGGGGGTTTTAGGTGATTTTATGCGGTGAAATTGCGGGAAGTTGCGAAATATGCGGAAAGTTGCGAAATATGCTAAATATGCGGGAAAAAAGAATAACAATTTTTTTAAATATTGGGCTGTCTTATTTATTCTCTCTCGCACACAACCTGCCACTAACGTTAAACCCCTTTACTATTCAATTAAACACATTCAATGTTTATTTATTGTAAAAGCAATTGGGCTATTTTAATCCCACACACACCCCCCCCCCCCCCCCACACACACACACACACACTTCTCCGCCTCATTCTGTCATTTACTCGTTCGTTATCTGACCAGCTTCAATCTTGTAGGCTACTCACTTTGTTTCTTGTAGCCCTCGAAAGGGTTTTGGAGGTTGATGCCTCGGTGAACGTGCGTTGTTTGGCTGTCTTGTCCGCAGCAGCAGAAAGCATTTTCGAATGTTTGAATGAATCAAAGTGGGTCGTCACCGTCGATTTTCTCTTATGCTCCAACGCACAGTTGCACGGGGTGCAGAATAGTTTCCCCCCACTTTTTGCCCGGTCTTTAGTAGAAATGTTCGTCGGTAAATGAGATGGATTAGATTTTTTCATCTTGGTGTTTTCTCTATCGTGTGAGCTCCACACGTTCACTCTATACAGTGTTGTTTACATTCTGTGATGCGCGAGCTGATGACGTCACGTCAAGACGAGTTAACTTTTTTTTCCTCAACTTTGTGGAAAAATGCGGGGATTATGCAGCCTTTTAAAAATCTGCGCCATTTTGCTGATTATGCGGTAAATTCTGCGATCGCAGAATCGCGTTTTTCTGGAGGGTCTATTCAATATGCAGATAAAGTTAAAGGTGGGGTAGGTCATTTATTTCAGATACACTTTTTGTTATATTCCATGGAATGCTCTTAACATCCCGATAGCAATGAATATCTGAAGTGCTTTGACAATAAATACATAAAATAATTTCATCTGTTGAAGCCGTGGCGCTGTAAAAAGCACGACCAATCATCTGAGCCGGCCCGGCTAAAGTAACTGGATGGCCTACCTGCCTGTCAGCCTTCCATCTGTGCACAAACTTATCTCGTGCCCTCATTGGTCATGTGCACGTTAGTGTGTGTTGGGGGAGGGGCTCTGTAAGGAAGTGGCAGATTATTTTCAGTTGTGTATTTTCAAATTCTAGCGCACTCGAGCTGGTTTCTCCAAAATTAGATAGATAAGATAAGATGGTACTTTATTGATCCCAACTTGGGAAATTGTTTTTGTTGCAGCAGCATAAAAGACAAGACATTTTACAATAAAACAAAACTACAAATAAACAAGAATAGAAAGAAAAGAAAATAGAAAATGTACATGTAGATATTATATATACAAATATATATATTCAAATATATGACATATGGAATATTAAATATTAAATATTGAACAGATTATATATGTGTAAAATGTACAGCGAGGTTTTATTCCAAGAGAAACTATGGAGCAGAGAGTTCTCTTCCAGCCAGAGGTGATTGGTGGTACAGAGTTATTGCAGTGGGCAGGAATGTGTTCCTGTATCGGTCCTTGTGACAGTGGAGCTGCTGCTGTCTGTTGGAGAAGGAGCTCCGTTGACCCTCCAGCTGCAGGTGGAGAGGATGGGTGGGGTTATCCATGATGGACACCAGCCTGTTCAGTGTCCTCCTCTCCACCACAGCTTCAAAGGGGTCCAGCTTGATGCCGGTGACAGACCCAGCTTTCCTGATCAGTTTATTGATCCTGCTGGTGCCACCGGCTCCGATGCTGCCCCCCCCAGCAGACCGCAGCAAAGAAGAGTGCACTGGCCACAACAGACTAGAAGATCTCCATCATCTTGCTGCACACGTGGAAGGATCTCAGCTTCCCCAGAAAATAGAGTCTGTTCATCCCCTTCTTGTACACAGCGTCAGTGTTGACCCTCCTGTTCAGCCCATTGTCCAAGTGCACTCTCAGGTACTTGTAGTCCTCCACAACAGCCACATCCTCTCCCAGAATGCACAGGGGCAGAGGAGGAGAAGACGTCCTCTTCCTCCTGAAACAAATGATCATCTCTCTGGTCTTGGCCACATTCAGAAGCAGATGATTTCCTCCAGTCCACCGTACAAAATCACCCACCAGCGCTCTGTACTCCTCCTCCCGTCCATGCCTTATACCCTACCACAGCAGAGTCATCCGAAAACTTCTGCAGATGGCATGACTCGGAGTTGTATTGAAAGTCAGAGGTGTATAAGGTGAACAGGAAAGGAGACAGCACAGTCCCCATGGGGCTCCAATACTACCAACCACCACATCAGACAGCACACTGCCCAGCCGGACGTACTGTGGTCTGTCCGTGAGGTAGTTGGCCATCCAGGAGATGGTGGACGAGTTTGCCCTCATAGCCTGCAGCTTGTCACTCAGTAGCCGAAGCTGGATCGTGTTGAATGCGCTTGGAGAAATAAAAAAAGGTGATTCTCACAGTGCAACCCGATCCATCCAGGTACGAGTGAGCACGCTGCAGCAGGTAAATAATGGCATTGTCTACCCCCAGGTGAGGCTGCTAGGAACATTGAAGAGGGTCTAGGAATGATCTCACCTGCGGTCTGAGATGGGCCAAGACCAGTCTCTCCAGCACCTTCATCACAGGAGATGTGAGTGCGACAGGGCGATAGTCATTGAGCCCAGAAGGAGTCGTCTTTTTAGGGACAGGAACAACGCAGGACGTCTTCCACAGCACCGGGATGGTCTCCAGGTGCAGGCTCAGGTTGAACAGGTGTTGGAGAACAGGAGACAGCTGGCAGGCACAGGTCTCAGGACCCTTGGGCTGATACCATCAGGGCCAGCAGCCTTGCCTTGGTAGTTTTTCCATCTGTCTCTGGACCTGTCCTGTGCTCACAGTGAAGCGGGGGGAGGGGGGGGCTTGATGGCTCAGTGGAGGGGAGGCACATCAAAGGTGAGGTGGTAAAGTCCAGTGTTCTCGGCAGAGGGTCAGAGGCTAGGTTAGCAGAGGGGGGAAGCTGAAGCCAGGCTGAGTGGTGGAGGTAAGGTGTGAAGTGGAGGTGGTGAGCAGAGGGGGGAAGCTGAATCCAGGCTGGGTGGTGGAGGTAAGGTGTGAAGTGGAGGTGGTGAGCAGAGGGGGGAAACTGACTGGAGGAGGTGAGGTGTGAAGTGGAGGTGGTGGGCAGAGGGGGGATGCTGACTGGAGGAGATGAGGTGTGAAGTGGAGGTGGAGGAGACAGCAGCGGGCGGAGAGCGAAACCTATTGAAGAAGGTGTTCAGCTCGTTGGCCCTCTCCAGGGTGCCCACAGTCAGTCTGTCTCTCCCTTTGAAGCCAGTAATGGCCTTCATCACAGCCCGGACATCCCTGCTATTGTTCTCCTCCAGTTTCTGCCTGTAGGAATCTCTGCCCCTCCTCAACTTGTCCCTCAGCTCATGCTGGATACTCTTCAGCAGTGATTTGTCCCCAGACTAAAGGCCCTGACACACCAGGCCGAAATCGGCCGTTTTCGTTAGTCGGGCGACGAAGCGAGCCCTGTCGCCCAAACTCAATTTGGTGTTTCCCGCACCATCGGCCGTGACACGGCTTATTTGGCCTTTCATGGCCGACGCACAAAGAAATCACTCTGATTGGCTGTTCAGCTAGTGAATCAGTGCATGAGAAGCAAAACGGTTGCTTGAGAATTTCTTCCACATCAACACTCCAATGGCTGATAGCTCCAGTACCACACAAAACATGTTTTCAATGGACGAGAGTGAAAATGGAACGCACACGCTATTTGTTGTTTGTTTATATCACATAGTCTGTTCTTCTTCTCTGCCTTCCGGTTGTTGCCGCTTTTGAATGACGAATACTAATTTTGTTTGGCCCTCCGGCCAAGCACAGCACCAGCCCACCGGGAAAACTCCCGGTATTCCCAATGGCCAGTCCGCCCCTGCCCCAGAGCGTTCCGTTTGCAGATCTATCCACCTTGGGACCCGTTATCGTTTGCGGGGTCCGTTTCTATCGTTTTGTTACGGCCTCGTGTAAACGAAAGGGCTATAGCTATGCAAGAGAAACTATGCAGATACAACCCGTCTCGTCCTCGTGGGTCCGGCCCCTTAAAAGCTTCCTTTTTCTTATTTCAAAGTGTTTTCAGGTCACTAGTAATCCATGGTTTATTGTTGGGGAAACAGTAGACAGTTTTAGCCGGTAATGTTGTTTGCTCCCAGAAGTTGATGAATTCTGTGATGCAGTCAGTCAGTCATTACATTACATGTTTCTTGTTAGACGCTTTTATCCAAAGCGACTTACATACTCAATACTGTGGACAATCCCCACAGGAGGGATTTGGGGTGAAGTGTCTTGCCCAGGGACACAACGACACGCTGACTGCAGTGGGCTTTGAACCTGTTATTATTGCCCCTAGTGTGGCATTTCACATACTGTGTGAATGTTGGCAGAGATTTGTCCAGTTTAGCATGGTTAAAATCCCCAGTGATGGTGATGAATGCATTTGGGTGAAGAGTTTGGAGTTTGGCCACAGAGGAGTGAATGACGTCACCAGCCGCCTCCGTGTCCGCGGACGGAGGAATGTAGACAGCAACTACGATGACGGAATGAAGCTCTCTGGGTAAATAAAATGGACGTAATCCCACAGCTAGCAGTTCAATGTCCGGGCTACAGAAACGCTCCTTCACAGTAACGTGTCAAGGATTACACCATCGTTCGTTCACATAGGCTACAGTGCAATCCCTCCTCCTTTCTTCTTACCGCTCAGAATAACGTCCCTGTCCACCCGAACACTCGTGAAGCTGGGGAAAGCCGTGTTATTATCAGGGATGAGCGTGTGCAACCAAGTCTCGGTAAAACACATGATGCTACACTCACGGTATTCCCACTGCGTCTAGGAATCAAACCTTAAAGCCAGTGTAGGTCGGCCAGTACGGGGAAATGTGCCTCTTCATGTTTGTTCCTTAAAGAGAAGCTGCAGCATTCTGCACAAACTGCAAGTGGGAGGAGGTTTACACAGGCGAAGGACACTAGACCCTAAAGTCCAGTTCATTTCATTCATGTAAACACTGGGTCATACCAGGGCACGGTCTACTGATCCGTGTCCACTTGAAAAGCTGTTTTTTCTCATGGTTCATACTTGGTTCGCGTGAGGTGGGAATACCAATATATCAAAACATGGAATGTTAAGTTGTCACATGTTGGGTCTGTGGCCATTTTCTGACCTTTCATAGACTAAACCAACTAGAATTAGATGAATCAATAATGAAAATGATTTTTTTTTTGTTGCAGCCCTACCTTAAAGTGTTCTACAATTATTTTTTTCTCACACGTTTGCCTCCTTTCTATCCACAGGAGATGTGTGAGCTGGTTCCCAACGACCCGCAGCATCTGTCGGCCCGGATGGAGCGGAGGGACCAGCTGCTCATGGCTCTGGCCAAACTGAAGAAGGACCACTGAGGTGAAGGGCCCAAAAACCAGAAAAATAACTGACATTTGGTAAAAAGATAAGAATCAAGCTGACAGACATCTCACAAAAAGATATCTTTGAAAACAGTATGGTATTTGTTAAGTGATAATGAATACATGTGCCTTTTATGGATAATAACTTCCAGTATTTTAATAAAAAAATCGACCCATTAGGGAAGCAGGGATCAAGTTTTTTCCAAATCTACAGTACATTTAATATTTTCGTCTGCGTGGTATTAAGACTAACATTGTGGTTATTAGGGACTGGAATTTAAATCCTCTCACCACTTAATGATCATCTGTGAAAGAATGTGAAATCATGACTAATAAAAACCGTGAAATACTTAGTTTACGTAATCGTTTTATGGTGACTTAACACAACATGTTGGATCCTTTTCACATAAAATAATAAAACTATGAAATGAAATCCTGCAGTGGTCTCTGTTCCCTCCACCAGAAACAATGGATGATGTGCGCTTCATTAACGCTGACTGATAAGCTCCTGATCCCAGGAAAAGTTGAATGGAAACACGTCACGGGTTTTCCTCACTGTGACTTCTCTGCTCTGCTCATGTTGCAGATTTCATTTCACAGTGTCATTTCACAGTGAGATCCGACCATCACATGATCTTACTGTGCGGACTACATCTGTCAAATGTTAGAAAACAAATTATATATAAACATTTTATTCAGTATATTTAATAATGGATGGTGCCAGATGTGGTGTACAGGTGACAGAAATTATTATGCCTATACATGACATGTCACTATTGTATTATTCACATATTCAATACTGTGGACAATCCCCACTGGAGCAATTTGGGGTGAAGTGTCTCAGGGACACAACGACATGCTGTGGGGTTTGAACCTGTGCTCCCCTGATCCGAACACCAACGCACTAACCCACTGCACCACACGCCGAACCCTACATATATTTAATATTGTGTTTGAACTAGGTTGAATATCAAAAATAAAAACATGTTTATATACAATACAACAGATATATTAAAATAGAGGTTAATTAAATAAGTCAGAGTTATACTGTGTATATATACAGTAATACAGTAGGCCAACAAACAGAGGTTTGATCTAATGTATATATAATATATATATAAGTCAATGTGTACATTAATACAATATTGTGTTGTTTATAGGTTCAACACAGTAAAAATTGCAATATTAGTATATTTGTACATATACTAATTATTTAGTTTGAAAGGGTACCAAAAATATACAATATAAATGGTGTATTTTAAGCTTTTTTAAATCAGATGTTGGATCAAATGTTTATATATATGAATGTGTAAATATACTAACTAAATATTGTGTTTTAAAAAGTTGATAATGAAAGATATAAACACGTTTACAAGATACAATTGATATGGTGTAAACTACATGAGTTTATATAAATCTGAGGTTTTTAAGTTGTAATTATGGACAACAATTCTGACCTTGTGTAAAATATTCTGAAATGGGCTTTTCTGTTTAGTAATTTTACTCAAGTTTGTTTTGATGCTCATGCTTTGTACCTATAAATAAACCCTGTTCTACTGCTCTAGTTACCTTAGTGCCTCTTCCATCACAATAACACACCTGCAGCTCATCGGCTCCACCAATTAGATTCAACCCAATTAAATGACATATTTTCTTATGACAATTCACATCTGTTTATTATACATCTCTTTCGTCATCATGCACACACACACACGCACGCACGCACAAACGCACGCACACACACACACACACACACACACACACACACACACACACACACACACACACACACACACACACACACACACACACACACACACACACACACACACACACACACACACACACACACACACAAAAGCAGAAGTTAGGAATGAGTGTGTGTGGCCCCTCCCTCAGAGGCCCCGCCCCCTCCCTCAGAATGAAAAGCCTCTCGAGACTCAGGTGCGTCTCACACTCAGCTGTAAGACGCACGAGCTACCCTCTGGAGGAGCGCGGGGAACATTTCACAAAATAATAAGGATTAATTGGTTTGGTCTCAATGGAAAGTCATTGATTGATTTTTGGGTGGATAATCTCCACAAACACAGGTGAGTTCCCGCTGTTATCAGGTTCACATGTGTGAACTCCTTGCATTTAATTTCGCGTATATGTCTGCTAACAACATCAACAATTGGCTTTACTTATAATATTGGATAAAATAATCATTAAATAAATGTTGAATCCTATGTAGTATCATTTGTGTCTGATTTACAAATAGCAGGCACATGTCAAGTAATCAAAACACTTTTTAAACATTGTCTATTAGCCCTTAGTTAAAGGCAAATTACCATGAATCGTATCACAGAGAAATCCAATATTTTCTTTTAATAATAAAATCTTCGCATTTGCAAACCTTTATTTATCCAGGTGTAGCCTATCCCATTGAGATCATTGATCTCTTTTTCAAGGGAGACCTGCTCATCTATTATCGCATCTTTGCAATAATAACTAATATGCAAAAAGTATTGATTGCTGACGGGTTTCTATAATTTGAGTAAGGAGAAGCCGAAAATAATCTGCAAGACACTCTGTGAGCCCCAGGCAGAAGAAACCTGCCCCCGACACATCAATCACCAACCCTTATAACATCATATCTCTGTAGATTTCATAAAGTATTCTCCCATTGGTTGAGCGGGAGAAGAACCCTCTAGTTACGTAGCCAGATCATTTCGTAACATATGGCTATACAAATTACCTAATAAAACACATAGTAACAGTTGATATATTGATTATTCTCACATTGCTTTCAAGGTAAGCAAGAGAAAAGAACAAAAGTAAGATTTTAGGCTTGTTTTTCCAGAGAAGGGAAAAAGACAGGTTTGTTTGCACTTTAAGATGTCTTACTGCTTCTATACATTACGTTACATACAGTCTAATGGAGAAGAGTGATGTGCTTTTTGAAAGCAGGTCCCAGTTCAGTATATTTTAGGGAACTATCAATGTTTAAAAATAACAATAAAGTACAATTAGTAGTGGATACTTATTTATATATTGTGTTCATTCATTAGCTGTAGATGTTGTTACGTAATGAAAAATGTCGACCTCAGCAACTGTATGTTTGGTTTCTTGTAAACCAATGAGGGAAAAGCACTTTGTGTGCATGAAACAAACAAAAATAAATCTCCCGGAAATCCTGGAAAGCTATTTTAAGACCCACTCTTGATCTGTGTCATGTATTGTTTGCCCTCTAAAAAAATAGTTCAATAAATACATGGTCTGGAGTTTTTAGAAGTTCAAAAAAAGTGCGATCAATTTGCTTTCCTTGGTTGGGAACACCCAAGTTTAAACGAGAAAAAAGGTCCAAGGCTACTCTTCTGACAAATAATGAATATTCAAACGGGTATTTCATCATGAAATGCTAAAAGCATGGTGACTGTTTATTCATGGTAAAATAAAGCTGAGATAATGACCAATATGTGGTGGCAAAAACATCCAAAGTTTGTGTTTTGAATTTTTAAATGTCTCATAAAAAAAATAAAATAGCCCCTTGGAAAACTGTTTGGTGCCTTGAAAAAAAAAAAAAAAAAAACTTTATTTCCAAACGTTAACATTTTGAAAAGTTAATACAACAAGAAGCCATCAACAGTTACAACTTTTAACCTTAAAGATAAATCAAATGTACTTCATCAGCGCCCTGAAGTTGTGTTTCTTCACTGCTAACCTGCTGGTTCCTTCCTCCTGCAGGTTGTCTGACCATCCCGAGTCCTCTCCTTCACAATGAGTTGGGGGGTGCTGTACGCCCAGCTGGGCGGCGTCAACAAACACTCCACCAGTCTGGGAAAGATTTGGCTCTCCGTCCTTTTCATCTTCCGCATCACGATCCTGGTTCTGGCTGCTGAGAGCGTCTGGGGGGACGAGCAGTCGGACTTCACCTGCAACACGCAGCAGCCCGGCTGCAAAAACGTCTGCTACGACCACTTCTTCCCCGTGTCTCACATCCGCCTCTGGTGCCTGCAGCTCATCTTTGTGTCCACCCCCGCCCTGCTGGTGGCCATGCATGTGGCCTACAGGAAGCGTGGGGACAAGAGGACCATGCTGTCCTCCAACGGCACTGATAAGTTGACGGATATGGACCTGGAGACGCTGAAGAAGAGGCGGCTGCCCATCACAGGCCCTCTGTGGTGGACCTACACCTCCAGCCTGTTCTTCCGCCTCGTCTTCGAGGGCGGCTTCATGTACGCGCTGTACTTCGTCTACGGCGGCTTCCAGATGCCCCGGCTGGTGAAGTGTGAGCAGTGGCCGTGCCCCAACAAGGTGGACTGCTTCATCTCCAGGCCCACGGAGAAGACCGTCTTCACCATCTTCATGGTGTCCTCGTCGGCCATCTGCATGGTGCTGAACGTGGCCGAGCTGAGCTATCTCATCGCCAAGGCGCTGATGAGGTGCTCCGCCAGGGGCAAAAAGAGGAGACTGGCGTACAGGGACAACATGATGCTGGATAATGCCAATGTGCAGAACAAGAAGAACGAGATGCTGTTGTCCTCCAGCACAGATACCAGCAGCAACAAGATGTGTTGAAGGACGATGGCGGTGTTACCAGAGAAGAGCAGAAGCATAAACTGTAAATCCAAACATCTGTAATGGTCACGGTCTGTGTCCACAGTTTGGTAGTGAGGCTCTAAAGATGAGCATCCAGAAGGTGTAACAGCTTGTGAAGCAGATTTGAGGACGGGAAATACCAGAACAGAGATTATTTTTAGGTAGACAGCAGTGTATGTAGCCGACCTCCAACCCCCATGTGTAGGGAAGTCACTGTATCGTGTGCTTATTTCCTACATTGTCCTACATATTGACTCTAATGTGCCACTAAAGGCTGTCTTCCCTGATGAACAAAAGATCTAAATGATTGTATCATATAACGGTGTCATTTTAAATCTGGTAGGATACCAGTGAGTGTTACTTAAAGAACCACTTCACAGACTAAATTATCATTTGTATATCAACTACTCACCCTTTGTTACCTTCAATTCTTGAAGAACTACAGTACACCTGGATTTAAAGAAAAATGTGCATCAATGGAAGTAAATGGGGGTTTAGTCAACATTGGCAATCTGTCTCAGATATCCGTTTACAAACTGATACAACCCATGCATTATTAACCAAGTCTCATTCATCCATTTGTTTGTGTATCACGTCTAAAACACATGCTTTTTTTATAAAATCGTACTTTTTCAAAACACTTTAAAAGACAAGAAGTGAGCCGACGCGAGCTAGACAATTTCTGCAACAGTTTTTTAAATAGTAATGTTTAACCAAAAAATTCATGTTTTTGAGACTTGGATTATACTTCATGTGTTGTATGAGAGATTTTGACTGAAGGTTTGATATCGTTTTGCTGTTTTTCAATGCAGCACCCATTTACTTCAATTCATCCAGATTTTTCCAGCGTTTGTTGACTGTGAAAGCATGCAAGAAAAATCCCATTTTCTTCAAGATTTTAAGGTTACACAGGGTGAATAATTGATGTACAAATGACCATTTTGTGGCTGAAGTGTTCCTTTTTTAAAGAGCCTGTTTCAGGTAGTATTTCATAAAAAATATTGGATATGCGGATCGTCCACATTATCACAAGTGTCACCTTACTTTTCACGCATGGTTGATAGAGTTGTATGGAAGGTTTTTAATTTATTGTTAACAGTTTGAAGTTGCTTTGATGTTTTGAAGCAGAGAAGATTGGGTCGACACTGACACCTAGTGGTTCTGAGAGAAACCCCTGAGAGCACAAACACTGTCCTTAAAGCCTGAAGGATGTTGAACAAGAGGAAGGAGAACCAATGAAGTCATGAAAAGTGAAGCAAAAAGTGTCTTTGAGATTACATTTTTAGTGTCTAGTTTACAAGAGCTGACCTTATATTTGACATGTGTTTACAGTAATTGATGAAAGCAGTTTGTATTGAATCAAGTGACTGTAGCTTGAAGTTTGAAAATTCATAGTTGAATAACTTTTTAGAGTTTTTGTGTTTTATAATTACAGATAAGTGTGTTGCACAGGTTAAGATTATGCTGACTTCAATATAACACGATGAAATCTTACACCACGGTACAGATTTAATGCTGTTCAATCAATCAGAATGTCTTTTGTCTTTTACTTGAACTGAAAGTGTTTGAAGTGTGTCGTCACATGAGTTAAATAACTTAAACACACTGAAAATGTGTTGCCTATTTTCACAAATGCACGCCATGTGATAAAAGATTTTTTTTTAAATAAGTTTGGACTCTTAAAGATGCTGTTATTCTTCAGTCACAAAGTGCAGTTACTATATTGCATAATTCATGTAAATATGGATATTGAAGTCTTAAAAAAAGAGGCAACAATACTCATTTAGAAATACTAATACTAAATGGTGTTAAAACAAAGTAAATCTTGCTTTGAGTCTCAAGATGCTTAATGTTCATGAAGATTTTGAAATTTCAAGACATTTCACTCAACATTTTAACATTTTTTTAAAAAATTCTTTGGCCCTCTGAAGATGTTTTTATTCTCCAATACTGTATTTCAAATCTAGGATCATCATTTGGGATCTCAACTTCAAAAATTCCTATAACATTGCTTCTAAAGGTTTTATTATTATTTATATTATCATCGGCTGATTCCTCACCCCAATATTCAAGTTAACATTGAAGCTAATAATCAAACGTTTGAAAAACTTAGTCCAGAAGTTGTCCTGTTCATCCCTGACGTTCAGATCCTCCTGTTATATTTTGGATTTGTGTTGTTGCCGCAGTCTGACCCCAGCTGGCTGTATCAGCTTTCCGCCTGTGCCTTATTTTAGCCTCAGCACTAATCACCGCTCAGCCTCTTAACGTGACGAACTACGGCCGATCTCAAAGTGAAAATGTCTTTGTCCTCCCTCCCCATCCAGGAATAGCTGAGTTGGATTAGTCACATCTGTGTTGTGTGGACGAAGAATTGTGGTTAGAAACGATTGGATGACGGATATGTGAGACAATTTGGTCAATGTATTCATATGTGTTGACATGTTTTGACTGATGCAGTTCTGTGGAGATACAGCAGGAAGAGTTATGGTCACTTTTGTAAGCAGGAAGGAAAAGTTTGGAGCGAAAAATGCCAAGTCATGCAGGATTTCAGACAATGTATTCTGTATGTAGATTGACAGAAAAGTGTGAGTTAAAATACATTTGTTGTGTTTGTGTGTCTGCTCTACACTGACCTTTAACCTCTTGCTTTTTGTAACAGCCAAATTACATTTTGATGCAACATTTACTGTGATAGCAACGATGAGTTTTTTAAGGGATGAACCTGATTTTTGCAGTTTTAAGATTATAACATTTTCTATCCAGATGTTCTTACATACTCTGTAGTAGTCTGTTTCTAACGGGAAACAAACATAGCCTACTAATAACAAGACAGTTTTTTCTGAGCACGAAATAAAAAAAATGTTTTTAATTGTGTTTTGTACCTGAGATGTTTTCATCATACTCACACTTTGATCA
Source organism: Notothenia rossii (assembly GCF_949606895.1). Taxonomy (NCBI): domain Eukaryota; kingdom Metazoa; phylum Chordata; class Actinopteri; order Perciformes; family Nototheniidae; genus Notothenia; species Notothenia rossii. The sequence goes on from NC_136904.1 coordinate 88,561,312, forward strand.
TTGAATTATTTTAGCTGTGAGGCTTTTTTTCATAAATCAGTAAAATAATATGTATAGTATGTCTGTTGTATGTTTCAAATTGCCTCATTTAACTGCAGGTGTGTGTGTGTATGTGTGTGTGTGTGGGGGGGGGGGGGTATATGGGTGATGCACTAACATTGTATTATAATCAGAGAATACTGCATTATCCTCACTTTGTCTTTTTTTCCACACAATTTGCTCCTTTTTTCAGCCAATATCATGTTTTCATGAATCTCTCAAAGTAACGGTTTTTGTTTTTTTGACAAATTTGGTCTATTCAATAGGATTTGATCGATTTTTCCCCTTTAAATAAGTAATATAATAACAGTTTCCTACTTTAAACGCAGCTTTGATGATTTTTTTATGTGGTTTCTTAAAAGTTGTGTAGTTTTTTCGAGTGTTTGTCCCGAGATACCACATCAAAGTTTTTTTTTTTAATTGCGGGAAAGTTTTGGTGGCACCTTTTTGCGCACTTTTCGGGCAGGTTTTTGGGGAGGTTGTCAGGGGCGTGGTGTGTCACCGGACAGGCTGATGGTCTCTGTGGATTCACTCATGCATGGTCACACAATGTGACAGTCCAGACATGGCTGGAAACGGGAGGCAGCTCCGTTTGACCGAGCCCCATCTCCGACTCCAAGCCGCCTCCAAAAACTAACAACAAAAGGACAACTTTTTCTTTTGCGCAAGTTACCGGACCGGGGACAAAAGAGCGAGACCGGAGACGATTGTGCACGAGAGAGTTTGAGAGGCAGGGTTTGAAAAAAAAAAAAGCTGAGAGAGAAGCGACAGGTTGGGAGGGTCGCTGCAGGTCTACACACTTTCCAACCCAAATGATGGCACCAAAGATGCCAGATGGATTTGCTTTCCCTATCTAAGTATGACAACTCCGATCTAAAGGTATGACGGATAAAAACTGCCATGACAAGAATATCCTAGGCTGAGGGAAGTAAGATCAATGAAGTGTTATCTCATGTTAATTAAGAATGGCTTCGGTTTGGCTCAACAATAAGAAGGGACACAAAAGCCTGACAAAGCTTAAAGGGAGTCTGGGCTCTGGCACAGTCTGTATTGTCAGCCTGCTGCAGGTATGGCTTTGTATTTGAACCTGGCTCTGCCTGTGAACATTCACCACCAGCCGGCAGAAATGCCTCAAATACCTGTGAAACTCAGAGAAAATCTGTCAAAGAATGGCATTAATAATTGAGCCATCAGCCAATGGTACATGGCTATCTGGGTTTAAGTGTTCCCTATTCTTATACCACTTATTATCCAAAATAACTATATTTGTATTAAGTATTTAAAAGAAGAAAAAAATTCCATACCATTTTCAAATTCCTTGAAATCGTCTAGAAGCTTCATTAGTGTAATCTGGATAGATTTTGTATCAATTATTTATAGAAATTACAGAACTTCTTCATGTATTCTTTAGTTTTATATACTCAGTTTTATTTAAACTCAAAGCCCTAAAGAAAGGAAATTAATTTCTGTCCAATGACTAATGTTCTTTCTCTTCCAGGTGTCATACATATTGTGAGCCCTAGTCGATGGATTTATTACCTTTAATTCAAGAATATTTTAGTAAGTTTCTCCTCTGTGTGTTGAATTTGCTGTATGAATATGATTTGTTCCGTGTTTAAAATATGTAAAGGATAGCAACAGGCCCTACCTTTCTCCTAGCACATTTATTAAATGCATATTCCATAAGTGGACAGAGAATATATATGTACCCATAAAGACTAACTTGATTTACCAAAAACTGAAAATGTTGTTGTACAAACTTAGTTTACTTAGTATAAAATCTTTGACATTATATTTCAGATGTAGTGCAAAAAAAGGTGTTGATTAGTAGATTAATAATTGTTTAATTTATAGTTATAGTTATATTATAGTATATTAATAGTTATTAATCTGGCAAAATGTTCTGGATTCATCTTTTTAAATGCTTATTTTCTCTTTTTTATGAACTTATTTGGGACTTTTCTAACAATTGAAGCTATTTAAAGACATTAACTTGGATTTGTATGAGACTTTAAAGACTGAGTTATTGATTTAACCCAAAAAAAAATGGAAGATTAATTGGTATTGACCAATGCAAATCTTTTTAATTTACAATATCCACATTTGGTGTTTTTAAAAACTTAAAAACTGCTTATTTCTCAAAGCAGAATCAGTCATACACTATCGTATTATCTTTATATTTCGTAATTACAGTAAAGTACTTCTATTTTATCCCTGTGGCTTTAGTGTTACAGTTGACAGGCAGCGAGAGGAAGGGAGGGTGGTGTGTGTGTGTGTGTGTGTGTGTGTGTGCGTGTGTGTGTGTGTGTGCGTGCTTGTGCGCGTGTGAGTGTGTGTGTGTGTGCATGTGCCACACCAGAGCCCTATCGCTGCTAAATGCTGTTTTCGAAAATTATAATGTTGATCTCAGCACATGCCTGCTGAGCAGTGGAGCGAGCAGGTGAGAGAGAGACACAGAGAGAGAGAGAGAGAGAGAGAGAGAGAGAGAGAGAGAGAGAGAGAGAGAGAGAGAGAGAGAGAGAGAAAGGGAGAGTGAACCAGGGTTCGGTCAAACAGCTGGCCTATACAGTAAAATAGCTGCCAAAAAGCGTCTGTGTGTGAATGCTGTGTTTAGATTTGTTATCGATATCCGACGCCTACGTAGCAGTTTTTCTATAAAGACCTTGTTCTGCTAAGCGTTTTATGAAAAAGAGAAACATGTTGGAGTTTAGTCGTCACCTCCACCGTCCTCCATGTGTCTATGTGTGTGTCCACATGTGTAGATCGGGGGTAAGGTCTTGATGATTAATATTTAGTTGAACTTTGAGAGTAGATTCACACACATCTCTTTTAACTTCATTTCTTCTTTTCCTACCCTTCCCATTCTCTTTGACCTCCAGCCTGTACTTTCTCCATAGGCTAGAAATCGTGAAGCATGGGCGACTGGAGCTTTCTGGGGCGGCTGCTGGAGAACGCTCAGGAGCACTCGACGGTCATCGGCAAAGTCTGGCTGACCGTCCTCTTCATCTTCAGGATCCTGGTGCTGGGGGCCGCGGCCGAGGAGGTGTGGGGCGACGAGCAGTCCGACTTCACCTGCAACACGCAGCAGCCCGGTTGCGAGAACGTCTGCTACGACGAGGCCTTCCCCATCTCGCACATCCGCTTCTGGGTGCTGCAGATCATCTTCGTGTCCACGCCGACCCTCATCTACCTGGGCCATGTGCTGCACATCGTCCGCATGGAGGAGAAGCGGAAAGAGAAGGAGGACGAGTCGCACAAAGCACAGCGGTTTCAGGATGAGAAAGAACTCCTGTATAGAAACGGAGGAGGGGGAGGGGGAGGGGGAGCTGGCGGCAAGAAGGAGAAGCGGCCGATCAGGGATGAGCACGGAAAAATCCGTATCAGAGGCGCGTTGCTGCGTACTTATGTGTTCAACATTATTTTCAAGACCCTGTTTGAAGTGGGATTCATTTTGGGCCAGTATTTCCTCTATGGCTTCCAGCTGAGGCCCCTGTACAAGTGTGCGCGTTGGCCCTGCCCCAACACCGTGGACTGCTTCATATCCAGGCCCACGGAAAAGACTATTTTTATTATATTTATGCTTGTGGTGGCTTGCGTGTCTCTTTTGCTGAATTTGTTAGAGATCTATCACCTTGGATGGAAGAAAGTTAAACAGGGCATGAGGAAAGAGTCGCCCCCCGACCGAAAGTCGCTGCGCAGCGTCAACATCGCCGAGCCCAAGTGTTTGCCCTCGGCCTCCAGAACTGCCCCCTCCAGCCTAAGCTACCCCCCCAACTACACGGATGTGACGGGGGGCAGCGGTGCCTTCTTGGGTCCGGCGGCCGTGCCCTCAGCGGAGGAGTTCAAGATGGAGGAGCTCCAGCAGGAGGAGCCCTCCCCCTCCTCCCTCTACTACATCAGCAACAACAACAACCACACGCTGGCCGCGCAGCAGAACTGGGCGAACCTGGCCACCGAGCAGCAGACTCTGGAGATGAAGGCCACGTCCCCCTCCCCATCCTCCTCTTCCTCTTCCTCCATTGAGAAGGAGCAGCAGCAGAGTGTGGACGCAGCTCTGCTTCCTCCAGCCAGCAACACCACGAGTAAATCCAACATCCACCACCCCACCGCCGCCTCCTCCTCCAGCATTAGCCAGGGCACGGTGTCTAACGCTGGCAGCTGGAGCGGGGGGGGAAGGAGCGATCAGGAGGAGGGGTCCGTCACCACCACCACTGTGGAGATGCACGAGCCCCCAGTGATGGTCACAGACCCCCGGCGGCTCAGTCGGGCCAGCAAGAGCAGCAGCATCCGGGCCCGGCCGAGCGACCTGGCCATCTAAACCTCCTCCTCCCTTCATGTCCCTGAAACCCTCCTTTTCCTCCAAACCCCCAAAATACAGTGATTCTCAGAGATAAAAATCCCATGCCATACCAAAAGAAGGCGAGGTGACAGAAGACAGGGAAGCAGAAAAAAGGTTTAATGTGAAATGACTTGACCAGCAGCAGCAGTCATTGATTTAGTGCAATCGGTGAGTTGCAGAGTAGGTTTTTTTTTTTTGGATTGTCTTAATTTATGCACATCAAATGTGACCATGCAGTGCTTATGAAGTCAGAAGGCTCAGCTCACAGGGATTGGTGGAGCGAAAGACATTGTGATGTCATAGTTTTGCATCAAAATGGACACATCTCACCAACGTGTTTGGTTTGGAGGGGGGGAGATCTCATGGAGTTTCTCTATTTCCTTTTTTCCTTTCTTTTTTGTTGAGCCCAAAGGACTACAAATGAAAATGATCATTTGTCAAAAACAATGACTGGATATTTTTATTTTATCTGGAGGAGGCACAGGTCGCTGGCATTGTTGTACAGATAAGTTATTCCATGTGTCGCCAGACAATTTGCTTATAAAGCTTGTTCTTCATTTCCCTCTGGTTTCACAGTTTCATCTGCAGCAGACTGCCTGGTCCAGCGTTTGGCTCTGACCTAGAAGGTCTTTTGCCCACGCACCAAGAAATATCATCAGCAAACATTACATGTGTTGTGTCCACTGTGCATGCCAGCATGTGTAGCCCTACAACTCACCGATTCACCGAGAGATCCTCATGGCAACGCTGGCTAGCTTGGTTTACCCATGATCCACTGCAGAGACAATACATATTTAATTGAGATTAAATGGATAGCAATGGACTGATGTGGTATTCCCAGAGTCCTCAGCATACTGTGGACGGGATATGGGTCAAACCTGCTGGTAAAGTAATCCCTTTGATTCCCAGAATGCACCTGGGTAACTACAAGCACTACATTCTCAATAAAAGACATCGAAACGTTTCCACATTGCTGTTAGTTTACAAAAGCCTTCCTCTGTCAGTGTTGCCTTCAGGCATTTCTCTACTAACTGCACAAAGAGATATTGCCTTCAAACTATCTTTAAGATATTATACAACTTCATGGCAGCCATTATCTAATATAAAGAAAAACAATATTGTCCTTATTCTTTCAGACAAAAGACTTCAAACTAACATTTGAACATTCCCCCCTTTTAATCATCACACCAAAATATTAAGAGCAAGTTTGGGGGTTTCACCGTCACTCATTTCATCATTGGTTTTACTCTGAAAAGTGCTATTTTTATTTATTTAATATTACTCGGAAATTGCATACTTGTTGTAGTCAGAAATACAAACGCAGTCGACCATAACGGCTTCTATTTTGTTGTGTTCATCTTAATTCAGAGATCTTTAGAAACCCACAGTTTGAGCAGCAGTCGTGTCTCTGTCACTGCGGTCACTCCCAAACACCAGACACCTTAACCCACGGTTTCACCCTGTGAGTCACCTCTTGGTCAACATTTAAAGTAAAAAGTCAATTCCTCGGGCATTTTGCATTCACAAGGCAAAACAAAGCGATTAAGTTTTACGATGTTTGTGCATTTTATGGAAAGACACTTTTCCTGAAGTTAAGGTGCAGGTTAATACACTGGAGAAAGAGCAAAGTGGTACCAGCTGTTTAATTTTTATTATTTTTGGGGACGGGGGTTACAAAAAGATGGTACTATATGGTGTAAGAGTATCTGTACCCATATCGGTATAATGTCTCACCTTGCTGAAATGACGCAGCGCATGAGTAAAAGCAGCCTTTCCAAATCCATGTTTCTTGTTCAAAATGACAACAAAAAAACTGTTAACTGCATTTGTTTTTGATCCCTAAAGTTTACATTTTGGTAGTTGATAAAGATTTGCACATTTAGAAAAAGAAAAATTGCTGTTCTACGATGCTGATATTGGTAGTAGTAGTATAGAGAGAGAGAGAGAGAGAGAAAGAGAAAGAAAGGGCGTGAGAGAGTGTGACGAGAAAACTGCTAATCTCCATGATCCCCAACGGAAGAAATGTCTTAAAACAAAATGGCTCCTCACAGAGAAGGCAGTATTAATAAAAACACGTATTCATCTCAAACTCAGATCAGTCTGAAGATAACAAATTAAAACTACATTGGGAAGAGAGAGAATAAACAGAGGGGTGTTTTTCTGTGTTCACGCAGTTTGTTCTCACAGACGGGACTCCTGACTGGATGTTGTGTTGAAGGCCCGTCGTTCCCCGTGACTCCTGGGAAACTCTCTCCTCTTACGTTTCATGCAGAGCGAGATTTCTGCGGCTCGTCAGGAGGAAACCATCTCACAGCAACCTGTCTCAATGCTGTCTTAAACAAGAGAAGTGCCTTGTGTATGAATGATTCTTTTGTAAGAACAAGTTGATGTAAATGTTAATTTACCTCAAATGTTTACAAAACTGTTACTAAATAAACACATTTTTTGTACCATAATTGTTGTTCTCGCTTTTATTAAAATGTTCCATCATTATCGATCCTACAGAGAAAGATGCTGAGTTGTAGACTTGACTAAACACTATCTAGTTTGAAGGTTTAATCGGATACATGTAACCGGCTGTGTCTGACTCTGCGTTGTGTTGTGTAGAAAGACGACGACCCAGACGTGTAGCTTCATTCAGGATGTACATTTATTTTCACTCCTGACGAAACAGCGACAGAAAGAAAACATTTCTCCAGTCAGTACTCTCTTTAACGTGCCCCTCTCCCACAGAGATCAGTATCAAAAGGGCATAACGTAAAAAGTAACACAACATACCTGACGAAACAGCGACAGAAAGAAAACATTTCTCCAGTCAGTACTCTCTTTAACGTGCCCCTATACAAATTAAACAACACAGAAATACATTGTGAACACCCGTGAGACACTACAACAAAAATAAGTAATAAAAAGTAACTTAAAGTGCATAAAGTCGACACTAAAACACGGAAATTGCTTCTGGCTGAAGAGCCGCCTACCTCTCCCACAGAGATCAGTATCAAAAGGGGAGAACGATGCATGAACCCCGCGAAAAAAAGGGGAACAGTGTCACATGCATAAGGAACGTAGGGGTACACGCTAAAATTATAGTTCCACATACTGATGTGAGTCCTACTGCGTCAGGTATTAACACAAGATGAAACAAGAATAAACACAGATTTTGTGTAATTATATAGACATATTTACATAATATATTATATACAAATGAGACATAACTGTCCCTGTTACACTCACCCCGCTAGAATTATGCAAAATTCTGGGTCGCAAAACAATCCACATATAAACACACTGGCCATTACAACAAGCAACAAAACCATATGAAACAGCAATAAGAGCTTCCTACCTAAAGGATAAGAGAATGAGGGACTCGCTTGGGCCCAGCAAGAACCCACAGTACTCTACAGACAAGGTGAGGTGCAGTTTACACCCCACACCCTGGCCAAACGATGTGGATGAGCGAAAAATAAAATAAAAAAAGGCTCAATACAGCAGTATATCACCAGAGCACAAATAATGGCTAACACGCCACATTTCACACATTAATAACAGCACGCGGCCTTATCTCAACCCTCAAGAAGGGACTCAAGTTGTGCCATGGACTCAATGAAGCGGCGCACAGGTCTAATGACTCTGCCGAATCGTGAGGTAACCTGGCCATCTACATGTGATGCTTGACGCTTATTGGCAGGGGGCCGTTGTGGCAGAGGAGCTGGGAAAGCCATTGGGGTCTCTACAGCAGTTGCAGGGTCACTAGAAACGGGGGTGACCAACACAGAAGGAGGTGGTGGGTGGTCTGGATGAACAGAGTCATCAAAAGGGGACTGCTCAAGGACCCATGAGGCGGTGCGGCCATCCTCCCCGTCAACATCCGAGAGGGAACCAGCTAGGGATGGCCCAGCTGTTGCAGCTGCTGTGTCTAACTCGGACACCTCTGTCCCATGCCAATCAGATGCCGGAGCGGTATCGGTCATGCTAGGGGTAGGTGCGGGCACAGGAGCATCATCTTCACCATCCGAGGCCTCCTCCAGCGGAAGGAAGTTGACTTGCAGCAGCAGGTTTCGGTGAACAACACGCTCATGTCCCTCTGGATCCCTGATCCGGTAGATATGGAGGGCTGGTTTTGAGGCCACCACAGTGTGCACAACAGGCATCCACTTGTCAGAAAGCTTGCATTTTCCCTTGGCGCCTTTGTTCGCCAGCAGCACCTGGTCACCGACAGACAGAGGTTGGCCCCTGACCCGTTTGTTATACTGGTCACTCTGATGTCTCTGCTCCGCTGTGCAGTTTTTCTGGGCCAGTGCCATGGCACAGTGCAGGTCTTCCAAGAGGGATTTCACGTAGGCATTGTAGTCACACACAGTCACATCATGAAGTACATTCCTGAACAGAAGGTCCACTGGCAGCCTTGGGATTCTCCCGAACATCAAATAGAAGGGCGCGAACCCAGTGGTCTCATGGACAGTGCAATTGTACACGAAAGTCATTGTCTGTATTATCTGCGGCCACTTCTGTTTGGAGCGAAGTGGTAGAGACCTCAACATGTTGCCCAGGGTGCGGTTGAACCTCTCTGTGCCGCCGTTCCCCATAGGGTGGTAAGGTGTGGTGTGGGACTTGTCAACCCCTGACAACTGCAAGAGCTCAGCAATCAGCTCACTTTCAAAGTTTGCTCCCTGGTCAGAATGAAGGCGCTGAGGGAAGCCATAAACACAGAAAAAGTTGTCCCACAGCTTCTTGGCTACTCTCTTAGCTGTCTGATCCTGGCAGGGGAAAGCATGTGCCAACTTTGTATAGTGATCGGTGATCACAAGAACATCCACAGACTTGTTGTGACGGTCTTCAGCTGACCAGAAGTCGATGCACACAAGCTCCAGAGGGGCAGAGGTCTTAATGCTCTCCAGTGGGGCTCTTGCGGAAGGTTCAGGAGTCTTGCTGAGAACACATCTGTGGCAGTGCTTCACATGATTGCGGACATCCTTCTCCATGTCGTACCAGAAGAAACGCTGGCGGGCCAGAGACAGTGTGCGGGGCTGACCTTGATGGCCAGCATGGTCGTGAACACCAGATAATGCATCTGCCTTTAGCGACTCCGGCACCACGAACTGGGACCTCTTCTGTCTAGTCAAGGGATCTTTTGTGACCCTGTAGAGGACGCCATTCAGAAGAGTCAGTTTATCCCACTGCTTCAAGACTCTCAGAGTCGGCTGACTCTCATTGTAGCGTTCCCGTCTGGAAGGCCTGCGCTTCCTGTCGACATAGAGAGCGACCCTGGAAATTACTGGGTCCTGTTGCTGGTGTGACTGCAGCTCAGAAAGAGATAGGGAATGCAACGTGTCCTGGCCAGGTGGTTCAAAGGTGGTGAGGTGATCAACCAGGGAGGCTGCACGCTCCCTAGGAGCAGAGTCCCACTCGTCCAAGGAGGAAAGAAGAGAAGAGACCTCATCCTCAGACATTGAACCTTCAATGGCGTCAGAGTGAGATGGACCCTCCAGTGACTGTGGTTGGCAGGTGAGGCGGAAGGCATCTTGCACAGACCCATCACTGACGTCACAGACCTGGTCCAGTAGCTCCAAGTAGGGTTCACGCAGCAACCGTTCCCTCAAAGGTTTCACGAAAGGGTCTCTGCTGAGGGCATCCGCCACCACGTTCAACCTGCCGGGAATATGTTTGATTTCGAAGGAATACGGAGCCAACTTAGCAACCCACCGCTGCTCACAGGCGTCAAGTTTCGGCTTGGTCATGATATATGTGAGAGGATTGTTATCTGACCAGACGGTGAATCTGTGACCCTTGAGCCAGTGGCTAAACTTCTCACAAACCGCCCACTTTAGAGCCAAGAACTCCAGTCTGTGTGCAGGATAATTGAGCTGGCTGCGACTGAGAGTTTTGCTTGCAAAGGCGATGGGTCTTGCCTTCTCCTCACCAGCAGAAATTTGGGACAGTACAGCACCCAGACCATCAAGGGAAGCATCGGTGGAGAGGATGAAAGGCCTATCAAAGTCTGGGTGTGCCAGCACCACGCTGTTGAGGAGTGCGTGTCTCAGATCATCAAATGCCTTCTCACAGGCAGGGGTCCAATCCTGAGGAGTCAGTTCTCGAAAGGTGCCAGCTCTTCTCCGACCGAAAGAGCCCTTGGCTTTCCTCTTCTGCCCTGCAGTTAAGGCGTAGAGTGGCTTTGCGATGGAAGAACAGCCAGGAATGAAGTGTTGATAATACAGCACCATCCCGAGGAAAGACCTGACCTTCCGCTGAGATGGGGTGCAACCGTCGTCGTTCATGAGATCCTCCTTCCCGAAAGCTGAGATGACCCTCACCTTCTCTTGGTCGACTGAGACGCCACTGCTGTCTATCACGTGACCCAGAAACCCCACAGTCCTGCGAAGGAAGTAGCACTTCTTCTGAGACAGCTTCAGGTTGTTGGCTCTGAGCCGCGAGAAGACAGTCTCCAGCCGTTTCAGGGCTTCCTCCTCGGATGGAGCAAAGACAAGCAGGTCGTCCAAATAACAGAGGAGGCTGGAGAAGTTCAAATCACCAAACACACTCATCATCATCCGCATAAAGGACGCGGGACTGTTGCAAAGACCTTGGGGAAGTCTGTTGTACTCATACAGGCCTAAGGGTGTTGTGAATGCCGAGTACTTCCTGTCAGACTCATGGAGGGGGATGTTGTAGAACCCCGATGTGAGATCCATGGTGCTGAAAAAGGCGTTTCCACCAAGGGCAGCAAGACAGTCGGCCTGGTGAGGCAGCGGGTGGGCGTCCTTGACGGTCTTGGCATTAAGCCAGCGAAAGTCAGTGCAGATCCTTAACTCTCCTGACTTCTTCCAGACAAGGACCAGCGGCGATGCATACTCACTGACTGATTTACTGATGATGCCTTTCAACTCCATCTCAGACAGCACCTCTCTCAGTTTGTGATAGTGTGCTGGAGGGACACGGCGATAGGGTAGCCTGAAGGGGTGATCATCAGTGAGATGAATCCGGTGGACGAACTCTTTCGCTTCCCCACAGTCCAGCTTGTCTTTGGAGAAGACATCCTGGTAAGTGAGCAACAGTTCAGAGAGTCTCTTTTTCCATTCATCTGACACCGCACAGCCTTCGAGGTCGATGTCTGCCAATCCACAGTCTTTAAGCTGCTGAGTGTGGGTAGAGCTGGCATCTGAGTTGGGAGGAGGGTCAGCTGCCTGACTGGTCTGTGGCCTATTCACACCCTGAGAGAGGGGAAGGTCTTCCATCGCGACACAAGTAAACACATCGGCCACTTTAGCATTGCGGCGTAGTGTCACGGGACTCTTGGTTGGGTTAAGGATCTTCATAGGGACCCAACGATCTCCCCACATGGGTGCCACAACCCGTCCCACAATAATGTCTTTGGGGGCTGAACGGGAGGAGGTGGGCTCCACAATGACAGTGCTCCCAGGGGACACAGGAACACTGCCAGGTAGCTTTCCCCACACCAGATACTCCTTCTGTGGTGCTAGAGTGATAGCTTGCCGTAGCTTGACCGTGCCAACCTTGTCAGGCAGTTCAGGACCAGACCAACGAGTGATGCAGCTGAGCAACTGAAGAAACTGCTCACAGTCGGGGTCTGAGGTGTTGGACTGGATGAGCTCCCAGTACTTCTCATCAGACTTCATCCTCTGTAATATGGGCCTGATGACGTTGCTACCAATAATGAGTTCGTCTCTCTGCCCTGGGACAAGGAAAGTTGGCACAATGAATTTAGAACCGTAAACCTCAATCTCCAGGTCATAGATACATCTGGGTTGTGTCATAAGGCCACCACAGCCAACTAGGACCACCTTCTCTGGCACAGGCTGAGGACAAGGGAGGACACCAGCAGCTCTAAGATTGGACTCTGCCTCTTCGCTGAGTGTGCATGACATGCTCCCTGAATCAAGCATCCCCCTTAAAGTTGACTGACCCCCTACTAACACTGGGGTATAAAACAAGTCATTGGCTCCTTCAACTCTATGTGAACCCACAGCAATCACAGTTTTGTCATCAGGAAGATTACTACAGCAGTTCACATATGTTGATCTTAAGTCATTTTCCTCACTGAGGGTGTCACTAGTGCCGCCCATGCTATCCCTCTCACTGCACGGGCGGGCTAGTTTAAACCAGCATTGGAGGGAGAAGGTGGCATGGCTGAGGAAGGAGAGGCCTGTGGGCACTGATTTCTTATGTGACCAGGACTGAAGCAGTTAAGGCATAATCTGTAAAGCCTGCAGTGTGCATGGGTTGAATGGTCCCTGGAGCCACAAACCTTGCATGGAAAGGACTCAGATGCCTGCTGGTAACGGGGTCGACCATTCTGACGGTGGACTTGTTGGTGGTTGCCTGGCTGACCATTCTGACGGTGGGCTTGTTGGTGGTTACCTGGCTGATGGTAGTCTGGCCTTTGACTGGTTGTAAGGGAAGCGTTGCACATAGCCAGAACTCTGTCAAACATTGCAACTACCTGTTGAACACCAGCGTCGGTAGTAGGTGGGTTGACGGTGGTAGGGGCTGGGTCAGAGACAGCAGAGAGAGGCAGGGATAAGGGGGACACTTGGGGACTCACCCTAGCATGGTCTGGCTGAGGCTGACTGTAAGCAAGGGCAGTGGCCGGTAGAGAGTTGGGAGGGGGGTCTGGTTGGTGCGCTAATGAGGCCTGAGACATCCCCAGATTGACAGGGCGAAAAGAATCAGTCACAGGGCTTTGACTATAAACTGACAGACCCACCACATTATGAGACTGCGCTGCTGTTTTTCTCACATTTCTCATATGGGCGTCCAGACGCTCCTGAACCTCAGCCGTGGTCCACCGCTCAGGTGCCTTCAGTTGGAATGATATGGCGAGACTGGGGTCAGGACAGTGATTAATGAACATCAAGACCACTTCTGCACTGGGGTCATCTACACATTTACCTCGCCTCCGGAGGCACTCGTCCGCAGCATCTATTGACTTGTTAAGGCGTATCCAATAGTCCATAGCACTTTCACCAGCACGTGGAACAGTGCCGTAAAAATCTTTCATGGGCAAGTTAGAGTATGACAGCTCACTAAAGTTACCCTTTAATATGTCAAACACAGCTGTGGGCAGGTCGGTCGCACTCAAGTCAGGTCGGCTGCGGATTGACACTTTCACCACATCCCTGGCTTTACCTGTTAGTCTTGACATAATCAGATCAAACCTTTCTACGTGAGTGTCACATTTCACTCTATTCAGGTAACATCTCATCATGTCCTCCCATTCATGAATAGAAAATACATCAGCACGATCACCCCTGAAGTAAGGCGGAGCCTTGGTGTCTGACTGCACCACAACCTTCAATTGAGACAAATCAGCCTGGTGGGACGGGTGTGGATTGGTGGGAGACTGAGGCTGGGCAGCACTGGGCTGGTGCATGGTGCTTGATATGTTCTCACCTATCTGTTTAGCCAAACTTGTTATCATTTCCCCAAAAGCTTCAACAGATACTACTTGTGTAAGTTTACGGTCTGGCTGCATAATAGGTGTGGAGCTTGCAGCAGGTGTTAATGTCGGGTTGAAATCACTAGTGAACCCAAATCTTTCACTACCTTTAAGTCGCTGGCCCCTCCCCAACCCAAATGTGACATCATGCCCACTAACATCCATATTGTTAATGACAACAACAAAAAAATCCCACAAAGCAATCAAAACACAGTTTAAAGCCACCCACAAGAGATAAAACACTAAAATAAAATAAAATGATAAAACACAGATAGACAGATATACTCAGTGATAAGTGTCCTCTCAGACTCAGTGCATCTCTCAATTTGAATATGTACACTGTCCCTTTAACGCACCTGCCGTCGCAGCAAGAGAGGGGGGAAAAAAAAAAAGAGGAAAAAAAACACACACTCCAGTCTTTCCTTCTTCCCGCCGGTGGGCAGCAGCTTTACCCCGGGGACCAGACGGCGCTGGTCGCGGATACAACGGGTCGTCACGGCACCAAGTGTAACCGGCTGTGTCTGACTCTGCGTTGTGTTGTGTAGAAAGACGACGACCCAGACGTGTAGCTTCATTCAGGATGTACATTTATTTTCACTCCTGACGAAACAGCGACAGAAAGAAAACATTTCTCCAGTCAGTACTCTCTTTAACGTGCCCCTCTCCCACAGAGATCAGTATCAAAAGGGCATAACGTAAAAAGTAACACAACATACCTGACGAAACAGCGACAGAAAGAAAACATTTCTCCAGTCAGTACTCTCTTTAACGTGCCCCTATACAAATTAAACAACACAGAAATACATTGTGAACACCCGTGAGACACTACAACAAAAATAAGTAATAAAAAGTAACTTAAAGTGCATAAAGTCGACACTAAAACACGGAAATTGCTTCTGGCTGAAGAGCCGCCTACCTCTCCCACAGAGATCAGTATCAAAAGGGGAGAACGATGCATGAACCCCGCGAAAAAAAGGGGAACAGTGTCACATGCATAAGGAACGTAGGGGTACACGCTAAAATTATAGTTCCACATACTGATGTGAGTCCTACTGCGTCAGGTATTAACACAAGATGAAACAAGAATAAACACAGATTTTGTGTAATTATATAGACATATTTACATAATATATTATATACAAATGAGACATAACTGTCCCTGTTACATACAATTCAAATGGTAATAAGTTAATTGTAATTGAGGCCTCAGACAAAAAAAAGTACATGCTTGCTTTTTATACTTAAATTACATTTTTTACATTATTGTGTTTGTACTAATTCCCAAGAGGCAAAGATGAAACCAATTTAGAACTATTAAAAAAAATATATAAATATTTAGTTAAAAAAACAACATCATTATTGCCTTCAAAATGAAAGTATCTGTTGATAACAATGATAATGAAATAAATCATCTTACATTATAATAAAATTCCCTTTTAATAATTTTAAATTGTGTATGAAGTGAACTAACACTTTCTGAGGACTTTTGAGGTCGTGACTTTACCTGAAACTTTGAGCAAAAGAGGCCCAACTTTTGTCTCCAATTTGTCTTTGAGGTCTTTTGTCTCATAACAGAACAGTCACTTAAAGATGGGCTGTGTTTTTGAACATACGTTTCTCTCAATGCACTGAGTCTTTGAGGCTTCTCGTTCGATGGTGAAGTCTCTTCCAGATGTTTCCTCTATCGTCAGGATTTCTACCCGCCCTCCAGCTACCGGTTCTCTGGAGGGAGAAACA
>NC_136904.1:88577080-88607080 GCF_949606895.1 Notothenia rossii
CCTCCACCCGTCACTCACTCACCAAATAGGGCCAAACAGGCTCAATGCTTCTCAGGGACACTGCAGAACTCCTTTGATTCATAACTTCAGAATATTTTTTAAATAAAAGCCATTTGAACCTGATGTGTTGAGGTCAGAAAGGTCAAGGGTCACACATTGGTGCAGACCTACCCCCGGTAGTGAACACGGGTCAATACATTTGAGTTATTCCGATCCAAATATACTACCAACTACACATTTCTCCCTCAGTATGTTCTCCCCACATCACAGCATTAGACTTATTAAGAAACGGGATTGTAACACTGCCATTGTGTCTGACACCTGGAGCTTCGATATAACAGCACTTAGATTATTTGTTGGCAATTTTTTTAATACATTTTTAAACAAAACACTGCTAAAGCTTTGGGAGCAGCAGATACTTGAACTGTTCCCAAGAGAGACTATTTTTGTCAACACAAACAAATCAAGAAATCTTAATTTGGATGTCAGTTTGGACATGTTTAGTAATTGCATTTTTATAGATTGTTCATAGCTACATTTTTTATGTATGTTGCATTTTTCAGAAGGGCCTGGGATTCATGATTTCCAAAACGGCTCTGCAGCTAATGTGCATCTTAAGTCTTTGAATCTTGAATCTCATTGAAACATTTAAAAATAAATGGTCTATATAAACCTTTGTGTGAACCCCCATAAACACAATCAGAATACTTTATTTATCACGGGGAACATGTGGTTGCTCCCTTTTAGAACTAAATAAGATCAGGGAAACAAATCCATTAAGCCCCCGTGGACATTACAATGTTTGTTTGTTTTTGGTGATTTTTACCCATTTTATACTTGTGGCCCCTATAAAGCCCCTCTTGGCCCCGTGGTGGAGAACACAGGAAGAGAGTCGTCTCTCGTCTGCAGCCCCGGGCCCGACAGCAGGTTATTTTTAGCCCTTAATCACCTCACAAATTCACACTCAGCCCACAGCACAAATACCTCAGGCCCTCCTTATGTATTTCAGGAGTGTGATGAATTTGTTTCTGAGGCCGGGCCGCGGCTCATGGAAAGAAGTCGGTTTCTTTCACAGAAACCTTTCTGGTTTGGTAGCCGACTGTCAAAACCTCTGACTGCATTTTATACAGTTTAGATCAGGGGTGTCAAACTCAAATACACAGTGGGCCAAAATAAAAATGGCTACTAGTCGAGGGTTCAATGTTTATTGCAAAACTTATTGAAATGAACTTATTGCACATATTAAACCTGGAACTAACAAAGCTTAAATGATTGCCTATAAAAACAACATTAAATAATCAGTTGCATTCATTTCTTATGGCTCTATCTGCAACTTTTCCAGAGTCATTTCTTATGAGTACATTTTTCCAGAGGCCAACAACAGCTTCAAAAAAATTATTTCCCTCAAAGAGAAAAACAAACATGCCCTGTTGTCCTGAGAAAAAAAGTGCAGAAGGAAACATCCATTAAACTCAGTGTGCTGCTCTGTGATGCTAGCTCAAGCAGATACTTGGCATCTCATTTAAGGTGCAAGTTCATCAATGTTTGGGGTCAGGCTCTGAGCTGAGGAGACCCTCAGGATTGAGTGAAGGTGTGCGTGCAATATACCGGCGGGCCAGATCTAATAGTAATTAAAAATTACCCTGCAGGCCAAAATTAAATCCACCAAGGGCCTGGTTTGGCCCCCGGGCCTTGAGTTTGACACATGTGGTTTAGATCATGCAACCTCAAAGTAATTTACTAAAATGCATTTAAAAAGTCTGAAATGTCAATAAGACTTTAAATGCATTTTTTAAATCATCCCTAAGAAAAGATGATTTACTGTAAAAAATAAAAAAAAGGGAGTGCTGACTTTTTTTTTTAGACACACTTTTAGGAATTCTATTTATTTAACTTTTATGTATTTTTCACATTTTACCCTCATTTGGATCTTGAGATATGCCTGTCTTCACACAGCTAGAAGTTTATTTTCCAGAATCATTACTTCCCATACTTACACAACATACTTACACAACAAGTCGAACAAACTTAAAATGACCAGTCAATAATACCTCCTTTAAAGAAGAAGAATACGCTGCAAATAGTTTGCTCACAATAATAATGAAAGAATAAATCATAAAGCGTTGCCACGGCCACGCTCTCAGCACCATTACACTGTCATATGTATAGAAGTAATAACAGCAGAGAGGTGATGTAGGACTCAACAGGCGCTTGTTACCTACCGTTATATAATTCATAATAATAAATAACGCTTAATCATTTTAAAGAAACAATGTTTAGTTCACAAACTGGTCAGTAAGAGAATAAAGACCATCAGAAATCTCAGCCGCGAATCCAAAAAAATAATTCAATTGTTATGAAATAACTTTTACCGGCACTGTTACCTTTATTCTAGTATTTTAAAAGTATATTCACTTAGCTGTATGTTGACATATAATATGTTTTTATTGAGCACTTTAAAATGAAATGTGCTCTAAGGATACATTTCCACCATACAATTGTTAAAAGTACATTTAAATACGGTATGTAAACTTTCATTATTTATTTTTTACTTATTTAATTGCCTATTTGAGGAGGGAAAATTGTTGTTTGGAATGTTGTATAAAAAAATAAGCAATAAAACAACAAAATATGTAGTGTCACAGGACAAGAAAACCCACTTTTTGTTTGACTGACTTGACAAAAGAAATCTAACAAATTCTTAATAAGTAAAATCAAATCTCCTCTAGTCGATACATGAAGTCATTTGTTGGATTTAAAGAGGGCCTCCTCCCATACTACACATGATGTAATGTTGCAACATTAGTACAGTGTGCAGTGGGGGGGGGGGCTTGTTTTGATTGTCCATAGATACAGGAGGGGGACAGCTTTATGAAAGAAATGTGTGAGGGGCGGTCAGCTCTGCAGGGACACCTACAGGTGGTGAGGGAAAGGACCCAGTGCCCACAATGCACCTGGCTGACACCTGCATGTACAGTCATCATGAGTCTCAAAATGCTTCAAATGGAAAAAATGTGAGGTTGAAATAAATGTTTTCACCTGTCTCTTTGGGGGGTTAACGATAGGACACAAACACATTGACACTAATTTGAAAAGCCTCTCCTCACTCTGCTCTAAACCTCAGTGACCTTACGTGACCCGAGCTCACTCGTCACCACAGAGCTGCAGACACTTTAAAACCTCTTTCAGCTATCATACTTCTCATGTTTCTCATTCCTTTCATGTGAACAGAGGTGATTAGGTCAGTAAAACTACATTTTGGCAGCTGAGGTGTTTTTATTTATTGCTCTGGTAATAGATTTAATGGCTCAGGGAAACCCCAAAGCTTTTTGCTGCAGCTTTTTTTGAAAGTACTGTAATGCTCGCAGATTTCTTAAGGAGTAAAGCCGAAGATGCAGTGAAGGGGAAGTAAATGTGTTGTCCGTCTATTTATCCTTCAGTGTTTTAAAGTCCACAGCTACCACCACCATATAAACCTGCAGCGTATTTAAGACATTTTAATTGCTAGGGCCAGTGTGTGTGTGTGTGTGTGTGTGTGTGTGTGTGTGTGTGTGTGTGTGTGTGTGTGTGTGTGTGTGTGTGTGTGTGTGTGTGTGTGTGTGTGTGTGTGTGTGTGTGTGTGTGAGATATCTCAACCAGTTGGCTTTTTTGAAAAAGTGTAGATGATGACTCTGCGCTGAAGGGATTGTTGTACACACGGCTTCTCTCTGTTCAGCCTATCCTAAATTTAACTTAATCCAAGCCCCCCCACTCTGCCTCCCCACCAGTCAGAGTCAAGGTTACACTGTTGTTTGTGTATATGTGTGTCTTATGTGTCTATGTAGGGTTAGACAGTTGTTGTCCATCAAATTAAATCCAGATATCGTCATCCTCAGTTTGAAGGAAGCCATGCTGCATCCAAGACATAAGTGGACATATTTGGAGCTTTATTAAAAAACAAAAATCCTCCAGGAAGTAGAGAAGAGAGAATATGTGTGTTGCACATTAACCCAGATCCCAGATAAACCTTTTCCCGGCCTCCAGCTGGTGCCGCATGTTGAGGCACACAACCTGAGAAATGCAGTTGTCATCCATTCCTGCCCTCTTTGCATCCACGCACACTTACACACTTACACACACCCACACCCACACACACACACACACACACACACACACACACACACACACACACACACACACCCACACACCCACACACCCACACACACACCCACACCCACACACACACACCCACACCCACACACACACCCACACCCACACACACACCCACACACCGGCCCTTCCCTCCCACCAGAGGCTGTTGTTTTATCATTAAATGGCGACATTAGTTCATATCATGTGATTCGTAGAGGATTCGTTGCACATTAGAGGCCCTAATCGCCGCCTATAGTCTCCCCCCCGGGCCTCGCCCACATGACCCTGCTGACCACAGCACTTTCTTTATGCCCCCTGAAAGAGCTGGGGATTGAGCCCAAACAAAAAAAAAACCCACGAGGGTGAAAAAATGTTTGTACACCCGCTCCCTGGCGGGCCGTGGAGCTCAGGGCCGTTTCAGCTTTAGATCAATGGGACAAGTTCCTGGAGTCTGGCCAACTCTGACAGATAGCAGAAAGGAAAGAGCTTGCCTCTTCAAAAATGTGGGTTTTGTCACCGTGTTTTGTACCTCCAGCCACAGCAGAACAAGTATGATGAAATATAAGGGATAGTTTACAGTTTCACCCTTAAAGCCTCCAAAATATTAGATGTTCATGCAATGCTTCTTCTGTGTGGAGGGCGAGGCTGGGGAGGAAGGGGAGTAAAGGAGGATGGGGTGGTGTGCAGAGGCTCCTGATAGTGAAGCTCAACAAAGCAGCGGCTCGGCCCTCGGCTAATGATGGAGGTTACAGTTTAACAAAACGTCTGCTGGTGCTGACGGCCGATCAACCAGCAGCTCAGAAACACTCTGCCGGACCTCAGGGGAGGGGGTCACTGCGAGGGCAGAGCGCCCCCCACTGGGAGGGACAGGACACTGCTCAATTACCATTTACTGGTCTTTAATATATTTAACCAATATGGCACCACTAAGACTCGGGCCACAGTCTGTATTCTCCTCTCATCCAAACCTGTATGTATTATTAAAGTATCAAGTATTTGTTCTCTCTAAAATATTTAAATTACATTGTGTTTTATCTTTGTTTATTCCTTATGCATATATTTTTCTTATTCCTGCGACATACTTGAACCATTTTGTGTATTGCACTATTTTCATTGTACTTGTATGGGAAGTATATATTTTATGTTGCATTGGAGCAGTGATTGAAGTCATTCTTAACAAGTACAGGGAAGCAGTGTGGGGTCTACAAAATAGTCTATACAATGTCCTTAGTGTCCTTAAATAGTGTAAAAGTACATCCCCATTTCTTACACGTCAAAGATTTCATGTTGTTTGTGAGTCCATAACTCAAAGATATTCCCTGTATTCGGATATAAAGTTGAGAAAAGCAGGATCTTACTTCGACAACACATCCCGCCTTTTTTACCTTTACAACACAACTTCCTGTCTCTTGACTCTGACCCCTGGGCGTCGACAGGCCTCCTCCTCCTCTGCTGTCTGTCATCTCTTAGATAACTCTTCCTGCCTCCCTCTCATATCAGCCTGGCACCTTGTAAAAAAAGAAAAAGGGGACATGATAGTGAGGAAGGTCAGAACACAAACAGGCCTCCATGTTGTGTCAATGAAAACACTCTAGTAACTTTAATCAGGTGGAAAATTATTGCCTAATGTCATCCACCCTTCACCTTCTCATAAAGTTTGACATTTGGAAGAAATGTGTTGATTTATTTGAGTGTCTTTTCTGTGAATAGCTATCCAAACTGAGCTAGAACTTGAACCAGGGGTGTGAAATTAGAATTATAGAATTATATTCTGACCTTCTGATGCCAATATTCGCCCCAAAAGGTGAGGATGAACTGAAAAAAAGTATTTCAATGTTAAATCTGACATTGCACAGTTGGACTATATATATTCTGATTGCAGGACAATATGTAGGAAAGAGCTGGGTAACGAAAATGTTCCTAGTTACTCTGGATAATTTACAGAGCCTTTTTGTTTACTTCTGGAAGATAGTTACATCACGATGTAACACGTGTGCTTCTATTGGGCTCTGGTTTCAGACAGAGGGTGAAAAGAGGTGCTGCAGCACAGGCAGTATGAGCAAAATAAAGAGCTTTTTGAGCATTAAAGCATTGAGACATGTCACAGTAGAGACACTAAATACTAATATGAACCTGAAAATGTGCATTATAGGGCCCCTTCGAGATCAAGTAGCAATGTTGTACTGCTTTGAATGCATGGATATTCAATTTACCTCCACAATGTTAGGAGCATGTTTCCAATCTAAAATCCAAACACATGAAAGAAATCTCCAAACTGAACACTATTGTTTACCTGACTCTTTGTTTTTACTACAGGCAAATTAAAACATCACCATAGGTTAGGAAAAAAAATCATTTATTTAACATGATCAGCAGATCAGCCAACACACAAAGCATCAGACTCAAGTCACTGTCACTCACTTCCAGTATTTACAGATAGGCACATTCACATTCGGCGTCAGAGCCACAGCGTCTGCAGCAGGTCTGACCTGGGGCCTCTGATCCGGGGTCAGTTCAGTTAGCTTCCAACATCTAAAAGGTTTTAGGGACTCTGGTCTGGTGTCAGCAATAGCCCAATGTTTACCCTCCATGTCCCCCAAAAAACTGTTCCTCAAATGCACTTCTAGAGTGTTAGATGAACTTACAAGTGTACAAAATAACAGGAACGCCTGCTCTTTAGAAAAACTAAAACTCTGGAAGTGTTTTCTCGTATTCTGTTTAATCCACTTCAGTCAGTTGTTTTTTCCCCCTCCGATTTAGTAATAATGGTGGTTGTTACAAATTATGTGGGGTGTTCCTGTTATTTTTGAGCACTTGAGAAAACTTGTGTATATTTCATTCATCTTCACATCTCAGAGTGTTCTCCCTTTAAAAGGAAAGTTAATATGTGAACAAGAAAGTAGGAAAAAGTAATCCCAAATAATATTCACTTCGATTTTAAACTTGATGACGCTTTCTCCAATTTATTGAAACAATCAGAAAGCAAATTAAACTCCAAAAATGAAAAGTAAAAGAATGGGGACATTACGGACATGAATACAAAAAAAAAATTCCAAAGAAACAATAGTGTAAAACAATGAAGAAAAATAACAAAATGTCCGACCAGTTTGTAATAATATAGGCGTAATTTTTGCAGTGCTATCACTCTAAACAGCTTGGAAGAACAGGGCACTTATACAAAAGTGCTCAATTTTAACTAAACCAATACTTAGTCTTAAAAGGAGACTCGGAATAGCAGAGACAAGCCAGGGAAGTACAAACACGGGATCTAAAGCAGAAAGATAATTCTCTAAAATAGTCTCTGAATAATCTTCATGTTCAGGAGAGGCGAGGGGGTGCAGCAGGTTGTTAATGAATGAGGGCTGAAGAGGAAATGGCACCCGTATAAATAACCCATCCCGACGTAAAGAGGGTAAACTAATGAAAGGATAAATAAATAGTCTTTTTTTTTTAAAGGGGTTTGGTCAAGCTGAAAATCTCACCGGGTGCTTTTTTCCCCCCTCTGTGGTGACTCCATCTTGTTTCAGAGATATTTACACTTTGAAAGCAACTCAATCCGGGTTTAGCACACCCATAATGCTACTTCGCATCACTGAAGGTTCCCCCGAAGTCCATGAAGAAACGCAGCATGTCAGTAGGTTGTCTTTGACCCGCACCACAGAGAGCACGAGGGTTAGAGTCAGTCCTATTTGTACTGTCCTGGGATCAGACTCCTCAAAGTCCTCTGTGGTGAAAACGGGTTCTCCTGAGAGCAGAACTGACAGGAAGCGAGTGCGGGATGATGGGAAGAAACTAACGCAGCTCAGTTATGATGTGAGAGCAGCAAATCACCCTGACCGAGAGGAAGTGGTCTTTTTGTGGACAGAAGATAACATGCAACAGAAAGACATTTGGACCAGTGTTCCTAAACCTGGAAGTGTAGCAAGACAAATCCCAGGAGCAAATCATGTTAATTGATTTAATATCGAGTTAGGTGACAATTTCGATCTGCTTAAAAACATGTGGGCACAAAAGATTCCCTTCAAACAGCAATGGAAAAGGGTGTGGTCACTTTTCTCATCCAGGTACTAAGTAAAACAGGGCAACCAAATATTAGAGCATTGCTGCAATTTGTCTTCCGATTGGATGGCGATATACTAGTTTGGAATAAACTATAGGATGTTTCTATTGGCTAACATCTGCCCAGCCAAAAGGTCTGATGGAGATCACACAGAGACAGGAAACTCTTAACTTATGTTAAAAACCCATCAAGACAAACTTTACCTGAGCAGAAGTCCAGCAGACTAACAGTAGGTGTCCAAAAATGTTAAATCTTCAATCCCATTTTAGTGTTGCTTTCTTTTAACAGTAGGTACTTTACAAACCAGGAAGTGGATAGAATGACAGTTAAATCCCTGACGGGTCATTGCAAAAATATTTTCCCGCAATAGTACATTTGGTGTTTTATCATCCTTTATTAAAATAGAAATTGGAAATATAGAGCATCAGTTAATGTGGCGTGGTGAGCTGCTGAACGGGAACAGTCGTGAATATCGGCACAGACGATCCTTCCTGTATTTCGGTTTCCGAACAGTTCATGCATCCAAAGATGGAATTTCAACCTGCTCACTTTTGTAGAACTCTCCAGTCTTGCCCTCCCCTCTTCCATCTGCTCATATGGGGGGCACTAGACCCTTCCTCTGCTTATTAACTCTTTGTAAAAAATAACTCTTGAACTGTTCTTCTGCTCCGTCTTCCATCCACGGAGCGATGGCGAGGACACAAAGCTTCATCACTTCCTGTCCTTCAGCCCTGCTGCTGATAACGTAAAAGTTTAAATATAGTTAAGCTGATGGCTCAGCACTATAAGCACGCTGGGCTTCCAACTTCACATACGAACTTGTGAAAATATGATAACCGTTGATAAACTATGACAACAGATTCGCCCCATAACCCCAGTTAGGTCACACATCAGGACTCATTTCTCTTCGGGCTGCTCTTCATCACCACTTTCATCATCCTCCTCCAGTTCTTGGTTGTGGACGCCCCTCCTCAGGAGGAAACAGCAAATGAGGGAAGAGGGTGAGACGCAGGAAAAGCACACACACTTCTATCTTCCTCCTGCTTCCTCCTCCACCGAGTGTTCTGCAAACAAAAGTCAAAAGGTGCTACTCTGCCCCAGCTGCTGCATCACCCCCACCCCCCCCCTCCTCCTCCTCTTCCTCCAGGTGGGGTGTGTCTGTGTAAACGTCTCTGACCAGGAGCACTCTGGTGAGCAGACCCTCCAGGATCTGTCTCTCCAGCGGCGTGGAGCTGAAGCGCAGCGGGTCGCCGGGACCGCACGAGGGGTCCGGCTGAACGTAGAAGACGTCGAGACGCTCGCGCAACAACGACGGGCTGCAGGGGGAAATAAGGGGGGGGGGGAAGCAGATGAGAAGGTGGTTACAATAAAAGGAAAGATGCATACAAATGAAGGATAGGAAGGGTGTAGAAAAGAGGTGGGGGCCAAGAATTTATATTTCTGAATATCTTAAATAATTGAGAAGGAAGTGACAACTGAGATTATTTTATTTAAGTCCTCATATTTAAATAAGTCAACATTGTAGTTCTGGATGTGAACAGCAATGAGTTTTAATCACAGGACTGAGGGATGCACTAACTCTAGCTTTCCACAGATTACAACTGTATCATACAATGAATGCTTGATATGCAGTCAAATAACCATGAGCTGCTGCAGCCAGACTAACGATATAAGATCTCCAGCATGAGATTTGTGTCATTGGTTTTATTCCCCTCATCCGTTCCTCTGGATAAGATGCTCAGTAAAGACATTGAACGCACCACTTGGATCTGTAGAGGTCGTACAGGCGGGTCTCGTTCTTCTTCACCGGGCAGCGAGCAGACGAGTCTCCCGAGTCCTCGTCTGCTTCAAAGTCCGGACCGCCGTCCTCTGAACTCCGCTTCCTCTTCCCTGTTGTTTGCACTGAAGGAACAAAGGATGAAGGTAAAACATTTAGGATGTTCTCGATTGAAGATATGAGCTTCCAACATTAACTAGAAAAAAACCTCAACTTTTTCATTAATGGCTGCTGTTTAAGAGATAACGCCAATCCAATTGCACATTTTCCCCGTCTCATTACGTCAAATGTTTACGCCGCTATGGACAACCTTTCACAAATGTACATTCCCAAAGATATTGAAGTGACTGTTAATTTGTATATATTGATTGTTGTGCTTTTATCTTAACGTGTGCATATGTAAACATTTGTCTGTTGATATGTATATTTTTTAATATATATTTGAGTGAAGATGCTTCAAACACAAAGAAATCACGTAACTCAAAAATGAATGAATACAATTTAAAAAAGCTGGATTGCTTAATTGCTGCACACCGTACTGCGATGCAAGTGTCCTCATATCTATAAGTATCAACACTGTTGTTCAGAATGTGAACAGCAAATCACAGTATAATCATCGGACACAAACATCTGCACATTAAAAGTAGGGTAGGTAAGAATGGAGAAGCCAGCTCGAGTGCGCTAGAATTTGAAAAGTACGCACCCGGGAAAAATCTGTAATTTGTATTTGGAATTCTGGGAAACGTTATTTCGATCTCTCCGTCTGTACACACAAACTGAAAGATTGACAATAAAGTTGACTTTGCTGCATGTCTCACCACTGTGATCCTGAGAGAGGGAAGGCACGCGGACGCACACGCTGGTCTCCTTGGTGACAGGATGCACGGTGTCGGGGCCGTACACGTTGGCGAAGGACAGGCGGAGGTGCTGCTCCACGGTGCGCAGCCCCAGGTGTTTGGTGTTGAGGTAAACCAGCGAGCGCAGCAGGGCGTCCGGACTCTGCTGGCCGAGCTGCCGGCTGCTCCACAGACTCTGCTCCTGCACCCGGCCCCACAGCGAGCCTGAGGGGGGAAACAAGGAAACATCACATCTTTAGACTAGAGAGCGGTGTGAAGGATCCAAAGTGGACATTAGGTGCGGGGTAAAGGAATAGTTATGCCCCTTGATCGATGTTATTTGTGCAGGACATTATGAAATGCAGCCATTTAAAAGCATTTATTTTAACTCATACTTTTTGACCAGGTGTAACAAAATCTCAAACACTTTAATAGTAAAACGAACAGAAGTGTATTAAAGTAAAATCCCTTCAATTGTATAAAAAAAAAAAAAGGGGGAAATCTCCCCCCCATAATTATATATAGTCATTTGTCTTATTCTGTAAATGCTACATTTTTTTTATTAAATATAACCTGTCCCTAATTTTCCCAATGATTCAACACTACATACACAGGTTGTTAAAAATATGGGGGGGGGAAACACTTGATAAAAATGATGTGTAAAACCCGCCTTTTACATCTAAAAAATGCCTCTTCACTCCCACCACACTAGTTATTTGTTTTGTAACTAAATAATTAGATTGTTTAAAGGCAGTGTAGGTCAGAATGGAGGAACCAGCTCGAGTGCGCTAGAATTTGAAAGTAAGCAGCCGAAAAAAATCTGCCCCTTCCTTCAGACTTCCTCACAGAGCCCCTCCTCCAACACACACCAACGCGCACATGACCAATGAGGGCACGAGATAAATTTGTGCACAGATGGAAGGCTGACAGGCAGGTAGGCCATCCAGTTATTTTGGCTCAGATGATTATTCTACTGGCTTCCACAGATGAAATACGGGATGTTAAGAGCATTCCATGGAATATAACAACATGTGTTTCTTAAGTGACCCTTAAGTGTCCTCATATAAGAATAAAAGTCCAATCACAGAGATCAGAATGTGAACAGCAAAATGGTTATAATCATCGGACAGAGTTTATCTACACCAGCAGGTGGAGCTTCTGAGCAGCACACTGTGCAAAGACATCGGCAAATGGTCACTTCTTGTTGAAGGCACATGTTTTAATGGACTCACCGTCAGGGAGAACGCTGGGCTGCCAGTCCTTCAAGACTTTGTTCAGCTCTTCTCCAAAGAGCAGGTAGCACGGGTCGCTGAACAGGTCATCCATCCGGCCTTTGGAGTGAAGATGCTTCAAACAAAGAAAATCACGTTTTAAAAAAAAAAAAGTATAACTCAAAAATGTACAATTAAAAAAGCTGGATTGCTTAATTGCTGCACATCGTACTGCGATGCAAGTGTCCTCATATCTATAAGTATCAACACTGTTGTTCAGAATGTGAACAGCAAATCACAGTATAATCATCGGACACAAACATCTGCACATTAAGAAACAAAAACATCATTTCTGACGTTCTGCTATAACACTACAAGTTCTCATCCGTGCAAAAAGCCACAAATTAACTTACTGGAAAATACATTAGTAAAAAAGGAGGGAAATACAGAAGCAAGGCCCAGAAAAGGTCGAAGACAATTCCCGGTGTTTTAAGCTATATTACTCAATAAAACTTCAGAATAAACAACAGAATACTTTAGGCTCTGTTTTTACAAAATGATTAAATCAATCTTACATTTTTCTTTGAGAAAAACCACCCTCCAGAGGACTTTGGGCTCTCCTGCTCTCCTGTCTGCAGCCATGCTGTTCTGCTGCTGCTCTCATGTGAGGGAAGGAGAGACTGTGCGCCTCTTATATCCGTCCCTGTGGCAACACTCCCTCTCTCACTTTAGTTCCTACCTCTAAAATGATTACAAATGGCATTATAAAAGAAAAAAAGGAAAGTTGACTATGCCAAGTCTTTTTCATTGTTTTATGACATTATCTAAAATTGAAAATATTTAGATTTTATATAAAGACATTTTATTTTAGTTATTATATTGAGTAGTTTGGAGCAAGTCAATAACTAGTACTGTGATAACACCACTGCTAACATCGCAAATATTTCCACGCCTTTGAATCTCTCTTTAAATAGCTTTCTAATATTTTTTTTGTATGGGATATTTACTTTTAAAAAAAAAAAATATTGACAGAGAGGGGACAGGAAATGAGGAAGAAAGGACGGACAATGTCGGACATGCACCACAGGGCCGACCACATGGCCGGATGCTCCATGCTTTTGTGTTTTAAGTTTAAACCACACACCACACACCAAAAACACACCGCAAATGAGTTCCTGTTTTTCTTGCAACTGCTGCACAACAATTTCCTTTATGACTAATAATGTTATTATTTTATAGGCATAATGATTAGGATTTTTTTTAACAAACAATTATAGACTGGATTAAAAAAATCTCAATCATCATTTAATTCCCATTAAAAACATGTGTGGCTGTATCTGAAGAAACCCTCGAACCCGCTGTCTCTTTTCTTTTCATTTTGCTGTGTTCATTTTGCCGCGGACATTTCTCTGTGTTAACCCTCATGTGAATTTATAACTGGCTTTCAAACGATTCCTATTTCAAATGGATTGGATTTACTGACATGTGGTGCAATCTCAAGGATTTGTGTCCAGCTCCAATGTTCTACTTTTTTGTCTCCCTGGTTTGGTACCCACCTGCTGGATCCCCAGGCAGAGGTAGAAGATGCTGTCTGCAGAGTAGCGCTCCCCCCCCGGCCGGCAGACCTCCCTCACAAACCGGGACAGAGCGGCGTTCAGCTCCTCTGAGCTCAGAGACAGCAGGTTGCTTTTAGACCGACCTGCAGGAGAACAAACATGGAGAGCTCTTAGCAAGAGACAAGAGAAATAAATAAAATGGAAAGAAATAACCATAAGGACAACAAATGAACACATAGAAATAACATTGAAAAATAATCAAATATGAAAATAAATAATTACAAGGGTTAATGTAAAAATAATGAAACACATTTTTATACACATTTTATATATTATTTTCAAATTAACCTGAACATTTTCTATTTTACTGAATAATTTATTAAATTATTATAACAGCAGCTGTAGTCCTCCATGCTACTCAGCCATCAGAGTACGTTTATGATCCGGTTGGTTTAGCTCACCTGGTTTGGAGCTGTCCTTTACTTTGGTGTCGTCTGATTGGTCAGGAGACATCGCCCAGCGTTTCCAGGCGTTGACTCCGTATCGAGCTTTGAGAGGCAGCGACCGCCCCGACAGTCTGTCTGCTGGTGAGGAAGACGAGGCACAATCTGAGCCTTCCTCCACCGCCTGCTTCTTGTTCCCCTGTAACCACACACACACACACACACACACACACACACACACACACACACACACACACACACACACACACACACACACACACACACACACACACACACACACACACACACACACACACACACACACACACACACACACACACACACACACACACACACACACACACACACACACACACACACACACACACACACACACACACACACACACACACACACACACACACACACACCTTAAAATGGCTAATAAAAACATTTTCTTTTGGTACTTTGGTACTATAACCCTTTATGAACACTCAAGTTAGAAATATACTACATTAATACAGTTGTGTACATAAGTGTAAGTGTAAATATGCACATTGACATTGAATTGTGTCTTGTTGCACTGTCATCGCTACTTCCTCTGCTTTTACCACCCTTATTTATTTATTTGTGTCTATTTTTGACTGCAGTGAGAGTTGCCAAAGAAATGTCGTTATATATAAATGTAGATATATTCTATTCTATTCTATTCTACCTGTGTCCTGGGCTGGGGTCGAGGCGCAGACTCCTGCTTCTCCTCAGCCAGCACCGGAGGCAGAGAGAAGCCCAGGTCCTCGTCCATCCCCTCCAGGACTGGAACATGCTCTGAGGCTGAGACACCAAACAACATCTCAATCAATCAATCAATCAATATTTATATATAGCCCAATACCACATATTACATTTGTCTCAGTGGACTTCACAGTTTGTACAGAATATCAGTATGACAATACGACACCCTCTGTCCTTAGACCCTCACATCGTAAAAGGAAACACTTCCGGAGAAAACCCCACAGTTTAAAGGGGAACATGGGAGAAACCTCAGGGAGAGCAACAGAGGAGGGATCCCTCTCCCAGGACGGACAGACGTGCAATAGATCCCGTGTGTAAATTAAAAAGATAATACATTTACAACATAGCTTGTCCAAATGTTTGGAAATGCATGTGTGTATAATAAGACATCTGGTGAACTATTTGCTTTTTTATCACAGAATAAAACTATAAATCCAGTCAGGGAGGAAAACAAGTGACTCTTCCTGCCGTAAGAATGAAGACACTGTGTCTTTATGCATGAAGACACCATGTGACTCAGATAAAACCAGGTAGGGTAGGTGAGGAGACAAAGGCTTAGTTCCAAATCATTCTCTACTTTTGACCTTCAAGTTTCGTCATAGGTCTTAAAGTAAATGTATAGTAGGTGTTTACCTTGAGGAAAGTCTGCCTCCAGGTCAAGGTCGGGCTCGTACTCTTCCTCATCCTTTCCTTCCTCCTCCTCCTCCATTTTTTCCTCTTTCTCCTCCTCTTTCTCCTCCTCTTTCTCCTCCTTCTCCTCCTCCGCCTTCTCCTCCGCCTTCTCCTCCTCGTCCTCATTCTTCTTTTCATCCTTCTCCTCTTCCTCCTCTGAGCTGCTGCTGGAGGTCTTCTTCTCTCGACGCTCCCTCTTCACCAGCTTCACGTCTGAAACACACGGCCAGGCTGTTTACAGTCAACACTTTTTGAACTATGGGATATGCCGAAAATCAAATAGGACAATACTTTTAACCTTAGTACCGTAATTTTCGGACTATAAGCCGCAACTTTTTTCCCATTTTTCTCCGCTGCGGCTTATATAACGGTGCGGCTAATCTATGGATTTTTACAGCTAACGGCCACTAGGGGACCTCCTAAATCTATGGATTTTACAGGTTACAGTCCACCACCTTTAACTCTATGGGCTCTATGGCCGGTCTGTGCCCCCCACCTTTAAGCGGCGGGTTCCAGCAGGAAAAGCTGGAGGCCGGAAAAGAGTGAGACAGGTAGCGCGCAAAAGTAAAAGTGGAACCGAGAGTGGTACGAGAGACAGAATGAGAGCAAGACAGACAGACATTACGAGAGCGAGACAGTTTGTCCCCGTACCACTGGTTGAAAACCACTGCTGTAGATCACTGCCGGTACGTGCGCTGGGAGCGCACCGTTTAAGTTTGAAAGTTGAAAAGTTTGTGCGTCTGAAACGCTATGTGATACAGTACAGTTTACACAGCACATGTTCTGTAGCTACTATTGCACTAAATGGTAACACTTGAATACGTTATGCAAATATGCAACTTGTTTGTTGAAATGTTAATAAATGGGAGCTTCCTCAAACAGCCATCTCTTTCCCGACAATCCCCTCTGTGCACGAACCCTTACATATGGTAATTAAACATTAAAACACCTGTGGCTTATAGTCCAGTGCGGCTTATATATGTACACATCATTCAATTTAGCTGCTGCGGCTTATATTCAGGTGAGCCTTATAGTCCGAAAATTTTCAGTTCCAGTTTGTTGAGCTGTTTTTCTAATCAAATGAAATCTCAAGAATGTCCATAAGCTCTGCATTCATCACAATAAGTATATCAGCCTTTCCGCCAGGGGGGCGTCTTGCCGTCATTTGACGCCCTTATTCAGCTCGGAACGCCCTGAACTCGAGGGCGTCAAAAAAAAATGAGAGAAGATCGGGTTTTTATTGCTTGAAATTACGAAAAGGGAAAAGGGAAAAGGGAAAAGGAAAAAGGACATCCCTCTGTTGGAGGGGCAAAGGAGTCTGGTGGGATTCTTTTCGCCGCCAGCAAAGCGCGTTCCTGTGACGGAGAGTGTACTGCCGGCGAGTAAACTGTGGTAACATGAAAGCCGTTTAGGAGCCGGAATTCCCATCACTAATACGTAAAGAGATAGTATCTATAAGGGACGGCACGTGACACAACGTGACGTCACACCCCAGCCCCACCCCCCCTCCCTCCTCTCAGCCCTGATCTGGCGGAAACACTGAAGTAGATCATCTCTTGTGTGTCAATGGAGACATCATGAGTGTACCTGGCTTCTCGTCGTCTGAAATCACCTCGGCCTCAGAGAGCTTATCGGCCTCCGGAGGGTCTGAGGGAGCCTCTCGTTTCAGATCTTTGAAGGTCTGGATGAGCTGCTCCGCCCCCTGCAGGGTGGTGGGCAGGAACACAGGCACAGGGACCTGGAGAACACAGGGCATCACAACTTGAATTAATGAATGGCTTACTTTGCTTGGGTGACACTAACCTAATGTTTGCGTTTCCTTTTCGACCTTACAACAGACACTTAAGCCTTAAGCCTTGTGTTATAACTTAAACCGATATATTCCTGCGCTTTAACTTTATCAGCGTATTGAAGTATGAATGCTTGTTGTTTGTATGGTGTCTTCTCCTGAATGTTGTACGTCTGTTTTTTGTATTTTTGATGGCAAGGAGTAGCTCTACTCATCTCATTGAACCTGTATAGAGACAATAAAGGATTCTATTCTATTCTAACGTTTATTATAGATTTGTTCTATTGTATGTTAAAGTCTTGTTGCCGTTTAGCATGAATAATCAGTGCGTGTGTCATGTCTTACCGGTACAGGCAGAGTGAATGGAGTGGGGGTGAACTGGGAATACATGTTCATGGGTACGGGGATGAAGACAGGCACAGGTATCGGTACAGGAATATACTCCCTCTTCACACCATCGTCTACATCTGTGGACACACATATGCCGATAGCATTATATATGCAAATCCATATGTGTTTACTGATGCGTCAACAAGTTGTGATTATGTAGGTAAAGCTGCATGAACTGAAGAAATGCCCCAATTCTACATCGTATCATTTCCCTTATGCAAACTAACATTATCTCACCAATATTCTATTCTACCCAAAAGAAAAATACTACTTCAGTTTTTGCACACTTCTAAGTAAGCTGGTTGTTTACCTGTCTGTAAGAGTTTGCTCTGCATGTGAGGCTTGCAGTAGGTAGCCTTGGTGAGCGTGAGCGGCTTGCAGAGCACCGCCTTGTTCTTCACGTCTCTCATCAAACCTCCACCAGCGTACGCCAGAGTGCCCTGATTCACCATCTGCAACATGCCAGAGACAAGAGTACAAACATTCAAATGAAAAGGTTCAATTGCAAACAGAAATGTGGTTTCAACCTTTAGTTAAACCATAAAATGATGTTTTTCTAAAAGGACAGAAAGTACACACACGTCTTGTAAAGCAGAAAATATACTCAGCTAACCAAATAGATCCAAAGTGGACACACAACATCTCTAGAACACATTTGTTTACATGTTGGCAGACGAATGCACAACAAATAATTCAGACAAAGCAACAAGTGATGTCTCAGAAACTCAAATAAAACATTCCAAAATTCTCACTTACCCCAAGTTTGACCCCTTGCGCTTCATAGCATGTAGAGAGGAAAATAAAAAACATTAATGTCTCATGGAGAAATCTTGATTGACATATAAATAGTCAAATAAAGCAGGCAGACAAGATATTTGTTTTGGTGTAAATATCCTTTCGATAAAGTGAA
The DNA here is from genome assembly GCF_949606895.1 of Notothenia rossii. NCBI lineage: Eukaryota > Metazoa > Chordata > Actinopteri > Perciformes > Nototheniidae > Notothenia > Notothenia rossii. Next base: position 88,595,648 of record NC_136904.1, read on the forward strand.
TTCTTTCCCTCGTATATTTTCTGTTACATGGAAAAGAAAACTGCACCTTTAACAATCAAATAAATATCTATCCTGCACATAGCACTTACATCTTTTGGCTAATTAAAAGGTAATGCACTTGCAGGGTGCTAACTCTTTGGAGTGTGTTTCATGGTTGGTTGCACTTACTGTAAGTGTCTTTTGATAAAAGCATCAGCTCAATCAAATGTAACGTAATGAAAACCTGTTTGATAAGGTGAAATGGAAACACACGTGCACAAACACACAAACACTTTTTACGCTGCTACGGACAGTCTTGCACTAATGTACATTTCCCAAAGGTATTGAAGTGGCTAGACCCTTTCCTATATGTGTGGTGCTTTTATGTATGTCTTAATGTGTGCATATGTATACATGTGTCTGTTGATTATGTATATATAGGATATACATATTTTTGTATTCTGGATTGTGGGAAACGGTATTTCGATCACTCCGTCTGAACACACAAACTGAACGATTGACAATAAAGTTGACTTTGAATGAGTTCTTACCCACGGTGCAGTTCTCCGGGCCTTTCTGTGTGACCATGATGGGGTCGTTCTGCTGCAGGTAGAACTTCAGCAGACAGTCCTGATCACAGAACTGCTTCATCTCCTCCCTCCACATCACAGACTCCGTCAGGCTCCCCTGAACCTTACAGCAGTCACACCTCGCCGCCTGGTGGAGACAAGAGGAACTTCAGGACACAAAAACATATTCCTGCAGGGGTATCGTTACAGCCAGTCTTTAGATTTTATCAAAAAAAGCAGAATATTGTCACTTAATGGTGACCTCTGTAGTCAAGACTATGAAAGACTACATTTCCCACGGCGCCTTAAGAGACAGAGATAGGCAACCTGTGTGGAAGACGCCATCAAGACACACTTTTTAACCAGTAAGTTATATTAGCCTCCTAGCCGGAGATATGGCCGCATTTTACAATAAACTTCTGTTGGGTCGCTTAAAAACAAATATTGCAAATCGAATCGCAATATTTGTCAGAAAAATCGCAATTATTTCCCCAAATCGTGCAGCCCTACTTGATGGAAACTAAGTAAGGAAGCTGTGACAGATATATTTGTGTGTTCATTTATAGACAAGTTTACGCGCCAAACCACGGGTAGCGCCATAACCCTACACAAATGCACTTCATTTCCGCCGGAAGTCTTTTGCACAGCGTCTGTCGGTGTAAACCGATGTAAACAGTCAGACGGGCACTGGTGTAAACACAGCGATTTCGATGCTAACAGTGATGCTAGCTTGGGAACACGATTCTACTTCTTTGACTGGAGATGGCGTTACTCTCCCCCACCCGAATTCAGTGCAAAACTGGGAGGATAACATGACGACGTGGCCCAGCATAAAACCAAAATAAACTGCCTTATTTAGGTCATGCCCACAGGAGCCAACAGTTGTCTGTTGTTTACATAATGCACAATTTACATGATCTCTTTATGCTGTGCAATATATCATATGTGCCTGTACTGTTTGAGTGAAAATAAAGTTTGATGTAATTTAATTTCATTATTGCACTGTTATTGCATTATTGCATTTCATATGTTCCTTAGAGTGCTACAATTTCTTTTAACACAGTTCATCATTCATATTAAGCTCATACTGTACATAAATAACACTGAATTAATTAATTGTTTAGAGGAAACTAAAGAAATGGCTTCAACAAGAAAGATCACATGTTTAATCCTAACAGGTATTACAAATTAAAATATAAAAGCAGCCCACACAATTACATCACTATGAAAATATTCATATATAATATTAAAAAATACAATGCATGCAGTATTTGTTGTGTTTATCTGTATTTAATGAACAACATGGCTGGGTGCTGGGTGCTGGTTTGTGGTCGTAGCACTCTCTATCTAACCACTCGTTCAGGTGCTTTCTCGAGTGATTGCAACCAACTACCGCACACGTAGTTCCCGAACCACTTTTCTTCATGTTGTAATTGTTATATCCTCTTTGTCTCTGCGATATCAGTGCTTTGTCGGCACAACGGAGCTAGCTAGCAAAACAAACCCAGTCCGCCAAAACGGAAGTGCATTGCATCGAAGGGAGGAGTTCAGGATGTAGAGCGGAAACGGCTCAATAACTTGTGTATTAAAGGCTTCAGTGAGTATGATACCTTGTGGTACCAGTCGTGGAACTTCTTGGCGCAGGCCTCGCTGCAGAAGTCTCGCGTCATGCCTCCGAGCTGCCGGGTCAAACCTCTCTTACACAGCTGGCTGCAGTGGTTACAGCTCACACACTTCAGACCCAGGCGCTTGATGAAGTCCTGCTTAAATAACAGCTTACAGCCTGGGGGGGGGGGGGGGAAAGGAAGAGAAGAGGAGGAAAGAGAAAGACAAAGAAAATGGTCAATGAAAAGGAAATCCATCTCGACTAGAGGCAGCTAAATCCTGGATATTAAACAACAGATACAAACATTTTTAAACATTGCCTAAAAACCACTACAAAAGTATTGAACACGCACACAAAGACACAAACAGGCGTTGCAAACCAATCGTCACGCTGCATATTTAGTTGTTTTATATAACTTTTACACAGATTTAATTGTACTATAAAAGTAATGTGGTTGCACGTGTATTAATAAATCCCTAAGAGGTGGGAAACCTCCTGTCTGCCATCAGGATTAACATACGGTACGTTGAGGAGAAATACCAAGCACTTATACATTTTAAGTGGTCAAAGATAAGCACAGTTCATAGTTTAGTTCTTTATAGTTTGCACATTTGGATATTGCCTTTATCGTGAGAGATATTGTGAATATGGGAGATGAAGTGATTTAATGTGACACTTTTTGCTTTCTCCATTGCATGAGATCAGTCTCTGACTACTTCAAAATGACTCGGATTAACGAAGTGTCCTCCAGAGGAGAGCAGATTGATACCTTCGCTGCAGAAGGGTCTCTTGACTCCGGAGAACTTGACCATCTCGTGCAGCGTCTTCTCCTCCTGGCAGTACTCGCAGAACGTCACGATGCAGTGCAGCTTCTTGTAGTCCTCGCAGCACGTCTTACTGCAGAACTGGTACGCCTTTTCCTGAACAAACACACATTTGGATATATGTATTGAACCTCTTGTGTCGAAAACATTCAATTACATAAAGTATATGCTCATTGTGCATGATTTTTATTTTTTATAATCGGCTTTGACACAAAGGTTTTCTTAAAGGTGGGGTAGGTAATTTCGGAGAAACCAGCTTGAGTGCGCTAGAATTTGAAAATACACAGCCGGAAAAAATCTGTCACTTCCTTCAGACTTCCTTACAAAGCCCCTCCTCCAACACACATGAACGTGCACATGACCAATGAGGGCACGAGATAAGTTTGTGCACAGATGGAAGGCTGACAGGCAGGTAGGCCATCCAGTTATTTTAGCCGGGCCGGCTCAGATGATTGGTTGTGCTTTTTACAGCGCCACGGCTTCCACAGATGATATTTTTTTATGGATTTTTTGTCAAAGCATTTAATATATTAATTGCTATCGGGATGTTAAGAGCATTCCATGGAATATAACAAAAAGTGTTTCTCGAGCCAGTTTCTGAAATTGACCTTTTATTTATATATTTTTTTACCCCACCTTTAACTCGTCACTTTATTCCTGAGCCAAGCTGGACTTAAGTTGCAACTTTAACTACTTGATTATCCGTCAATTATTTTCTTAACTTAACTGATTAATCGTTAGGTCTATAAAATATATTTGTTCCAGTGAATTTGTATTATTTTAAAACATTTATGCAAATCTAAAATGTCAGTGTCAAAAATGACAACTTTCCAGGAGTCCAAGTTGACACCAATGCATTGATTTATAAAAAACCAAAATCAAAACATTTGTACTGGAATTTATGATCACAGGGGAATAAAAAATTATCACATTTGAGAAGCTAGAACCAGTAATTACAGTTTTCCTTAAGTATTTTATTTTTTAAAGTATTGCATTGACTGGTTGCAGACACACGTTTCAGCATCTTTAAACTTTAGTAGTGTAAAACAGTAAAGTGCACCTATCACGCTATTTTTAGGCAATAGCATAGATCTCAGATATATAAATACATGTCTAGGAAGTGTTTTGCTCAAAATACCAAACAGATCACCCATTCTAGCCATGCCTCATATCCCTCTATTTCACTTCCTGTTTCAAAAGTGCTGATTCGGGTATAAAGCTTTAAAATAAAAATAAAAAAGGAGGGGTCTGAGCTCATGCGGGACCCAGCAGCTACTGTCTAAACTAAATGCTGCGGTGATGAAACGCCATATCATGGATTATCAAGGATTATTTCTGAAACAGTATGGAGCTCAAAGGCTTTCTCTCTTGCCGGTTATACCACAAGGTGAGTTCCCTTTTTACTTCCTGCTTCTTCACACACATGCTCTCCAGTACAGGTTAGCTCTGAGTGTTAGCGATGCTAACGTAAACACCGACCATATTACGTCCAAAACAGTCGGGCATTGTTTCTGATAGCAACTTTCTGATAGGGCCGTGGGTCCACATTTCAGATATTACGTCATATCGGACGCAAATCTGGATCAGCTCCGTTGTTCCCCCGTTTTTAGAGATTTTGGTACGAAGGAAAAGAGAGAGGGTTTTATTTTCTGACGCTGCGTGAGCTCCCCGACACACCGGGGACACATCTTTATGTATAAAAGACATCAAAAAGTGCATTTTGCATGATAGGTCCCCTTTAAGTACACTGGTCATATTGTATTTGTGCTAGTTGCCTTGTCACTTTGCGTTAAATGGTTCTTGTATAGTCACATTTTTCTTTTTTTGTAACCTTACTATTCATCTGTACACATTTTTGTTCTTCTGCTGCTGTCACACTTCAAATTCCCCTCACTCAGTGAAAGTGAAAAAAGGGACAGTTCGTTGATGATACCTGAATACAAATGACAAATCTCTCCCTCCTGATGGTCTCACCTCCCACTCCAGGACCTCCGGCCTCAGGCTGAACGCTCCTCGACAGTAGTTACACTTCAGCTGCACGCTGTTGTTTCTGGTGGAGAGCGCCGCCTGTCCGTTGGTGGCCGTTTGAAGAGTGGTGTTCTGGAAAAATAAATAAAACAGAGAAAATGAACAACTGTTCATGTGTAACAACCTCCAACGTGTGTAATGGCCAACGCAATAGTGGTTGTACTTACAGAGGTCATTAACTAATCTAATTCATACATTGACTTGCAAATATTTCTAAACGCACTAACTTGTCTTTGTATGTGGGTGTTATGATAAGAAGTGTGTGGTAAACAGGGATAGAGTCATAGTGCAACATTCTTGTTAAAGTGTAAATGTAGCAATGTCGTGCTTAATGAGCTAATTAGGTCATGGAGTCCACTGAGGGAACCTTAGCGGTTACATGTTTTTGGAGCTGCTGTTCATAAGAATAATGATAATGATGTATCTGGGTTTCATTTTCACAACTTTTATTTCTTATCAAGTATAGTTTATGTCCGCATTATTGTGTAAAGAAATTGGGGCACAAGTTAAAACCAAGTATCAATAAGTTGTTATTAATCTAATTGTTTCAACATGTTTTGCATAACATTAGTATGTATGCATATTTTCAGCAACTCTGGAACTCTCTCCCTTCACACGTCAAGCAGTTTGTAATGTCAGAGGGCTCTCACCTGGAACTTGGTGACGCACTGCGAGCTGCAGAAGTTCAGGATGTTTCCCTCAGACAGCGTGGCCTGGTACTGCGGTAAAGAGTTCCTCTTACAGAAGTGACACGTAGGCTCTGAGGCTGCGCGCACACACACACACACACACACACACACACACACACACACACACACACACACACACACACACACACACACACACACACACACACACACACACACACACACACACACACACACACACACACACACACACACACACACACACACACACACACACACACACACACACACACACACACACACACACACACACACACACACACACACACACACACACACTATTTAGTTTTAAAGGTCCTTTTACAGAAGATCAAATGCCTGGTAATAGATTTGATGTTTTCTGGTTAACAGCAGCTTTTCTATTCTCCTCTGTCGACCGAATTATCGATCATCTGAACATGAAAATATACAAATAAACGTTCAGACGCGCAGCTTTCACCACAAAACCTTGAGTCGTTAAATCTGCTGAATAATTTAACGGATTTGTTGAAATCAGCAGAACTTCATCTGAAGGTCCTTTTCCGGTAAAAAGAAAATTGAGCATTGTAGAACTTAGAAAGTGAAAAGAATGTTTCGGATGTACCTTAGAAAAAATAATAGTACTATCCCTGAAAATATGTGGTTCAGAAAAGCTGTTTCTGTGTTAGGAAGGGTGATGCATACCATTTAATTATCATTTTTCATAAACAAAATGTTGGTCTATGCTGTCAATTATAGTTTTTAGAAATAGAGACAACCGGTATCGGCAGGATAGACTTTAAAAATAATGTGCATCAGCTGAGAAGATATGTGAAACTCTACTTGTATCATCATTCACTTTTAAGCATGTATTGCCCTATTTTTTCATATTCAAATATTTCCTTTCTCTGGATTCCCTTTAAAGCCTAAAGATATTCATCCTTTGAGCATCCATTTGAATTTAAAGGACAACTTGCGGACCACTTGGCTTTTTATTTCTCAGTATTGGCTTGTGTCACAGCAACTAAATTTTTTTTTGCTGTTGTGTGTGACTCACCGATGAAGGAGGTGGAGGCCATCTTGCTCTTGTTCATGCAGTTGACGGAGCAGTAGGAGCCCATGGTGCCGGACGCCCCCAGGCTGTGCAGCACCTCGCCCGTCTTGATCAGAGTTTTACACGTCAGGCAGCTCGCCAGCTTACTGTTGGCCTGTGACAGAGAGGGAGACATGACGTCAGAACAACAAGCAGCTTGATTATATTAAAAGGTCACCTATTATGCTAAAATAAAAGGAACAAAGATTCTCTCACTTTTTGTCCCGTGCCATTTACATAAAAACCTGTCTGAAAATGAGCTGATCAGACTTTGGCCACTTTGTGATGTCATAACGATGTTTTGGCTTGTGTAACCATTAGCCAATCAGCAACCAAGGTAACCCCCCCCCCCCACCTTATCACCTGAATGTCCTCCTAGAGCACCGTTGCGATCATCACAGTGACCAGGAGAAGCAACATGAGGCCTAGAAATCTAATAATTATCGCATTACCTGATAAAGTCTTCAATATGCGCCCTGAGACACAAAACATCATTCTCTCAGTACAACAAGGATAATTCAATGATATCTGTGTGTGGATGATATATCATTTCCCTCAGTGTGCAAATCTGTAATTACTAAATGGATTTTTAGCCCTTTGTTGTTTAAAAACTGACAGGCATAACATCATTAAGAGTTTATCTCCTGCTGCTACAAAATACATGTTCTCTAATTAGAGGAGTGGACAGTTTGCCAGCGGTCAACAGTTGTGTATTTCCAAGAGAAACGTTGACGACATAGCTGGTCGGAAATGGAAAAGATAACAAATGTAAAAGCTCACAATTTCTCTCCGCCAGGATTAGATCATCCACAAACGTTTGTACTTGTACACGAGAGCTCATTGCTGGACAAACATCCGCTCATAGTTCACTGAATTTAATAACACTTGAATTAGACTCCATAGATTCTTCTATTCTTATCAGTGTAATATCCAATAAGCTGGTGTTGCCAAGCAACAAATACAATTCCGGCTAATATTATTCTGCCACACAATTTATTCACAACAATATCCAGTAAAATTAGGATTACTGGACGTTTTAAAAGAGATCTTGCATTAAAATAAAAAAGACATGTCCAATTAAACTTAAATCTTCATTTGGAGATCATAAACATATTGGGACGTTTAGAACAGACACTGGTTGGTGATTTCTTTAATCAGCCATCATAAAGACAGCACTTTGACTTAAAAAATATAAACTTAACCTGGTGGTTAAACTGGTTATATGCTGAAACTCATCCATGGTTAATCTGTTCTTCTGTTTTTAGATCTAGGCTCAAAAACTATTGACCTATAATCTGTTGTTGTATGTCATCATTTACACATTAACAAGCGACAACTATCTAACTGAGTGATATTTAAAGATGTCCTTCCTCTGGATTCCCCGTAAAAGCCTAGAAAAAACCTTCATTACTTGAGCAGCATTTTGCATTCATTTAATGATCATTGGATATTTATTCCCCATTAATGGTATGTACTTTTTTTTCATATTTTAGGAGGTCAGGTTAATAATTGTACTGTAGTACATTGGCTGCTTGTAGGAGGGGGGGTCACCACAGCTGTAATGATTGACACACACACACACACACACACACACACACACACACACACACACACACACACACACACACACACACACACACACACACACACACACACACACACACACACACACACACACACACACACACACACACACACACACACACACACACACACACACACACACACACACACTTTATTTTGGTACATTCATAAACACACCTACGCCCCTCAAAGACTGCAACCAATACCATTTAGAAATATTTATGGCCATTTTACTTGCATCCTTCGGTTACTGTAACCCTTTATGAACACACAGTTAGTTAGCTACAGTACCTGCTTGAAGTCCCTGATGCAGTTCTGGCAGCAGAAGCGTTTCTGTTGGCCGTCCACCAGCAGGAAGTGGTTGGCGGTGGATCTGCAGGGCAGGTAGTCTCCACACTGCTCGCAGCAGTTCATGATCAACCCGTTGGCCCGCCGGTAAACGTTGAAACATGTGTCGCTGCAGATCTTATGGGTCACAGTCTTAAAGCTAACCTCGTGCCGGATCTTTGGAGAGGGAGAGAAATGCAGAAGGGAAAACTGCAAGAGTTGAACAATTTTACTTTATTTACCTTTCCACAGTTAGCGTACACTTGAGTTTGTTTGACCGATACACCATAAGCAACACGTTAGCTGACGTTAGCAGCCGCAGTCATAGGGGCTATAGACTTTTATTAGACAGCTTGGTTGAATACTGGATTGTGATTGGTCAATTTAGACATTTCAGAGGCTGTTGAAAGCACAAGTGTAGTTTGATAGGGGCATTGCTATTGCTGTTATACGCAAATGATTCAAGAAGTATGCATAAGTGATGCAAAAATGCAGATGGTTGTGGTTGCTATGTGACAGAAGTACTGGCTAGCCGTGATGCAGAAACATCCCACAGATTGATACTGAATGGGAGAGCTGGAAAGTCTTGCAATGCTCTCAAGTAACGGATGTTGGTTAATTTAATTTGGATACACTTGTGGAGTTGGGACAACCACCAACTAGTCGACCAAGGCTTTATTTTGAAGTGGGAGGAACTATTCTCTCCAATTTTGAGACTAGTTTTGTTCAAGGATGCCATGGAGACTGAGTTGGAGGCCGTAACACACCAAACTGAATGTTACTAATGGAGAAAAAAGAGAAGTCAAGAAAGGAGAGAGAACAAGAGAAGAGTGAAGGCAGACGAGGAAGAAGAAAGGTATAAATATTGGATGAAAGCGGCCTGAGGAGGAAGAAAAGGAGAGACAGAGGCGATGAAATGAGGGTAAGATAACATTCATTAAGGGGTGAGAAAAGAGAGGAAAGGGTGACGAATAGGACACACTCTACTCTCTGTGTGTTGGACTGCATTATATTTAAGGACGTTAGTAAGGTAGTGCATCCGGAGGGAGTCCGATTATTACCAACACCTGGAGATTGCTTAAGCCATGATTATACTTTCAGTACGGACGAGAACAGCTGCAGGCTTTCACACATCTGGTTCTCACTCTTTAGACTTTATTCAACTACTAAATTATTCATTCCATTGTGAGGAGCATAGAGGCATGTGTTGCTCTGATTGAGAGTGACGGGGAAAGGAAAGGAAAGGAGTATTCAGACAGACTGACCTCTGTGAGTTTGCCGCAGACGGTACATTTGGTTTTGAGGATTGATTTGGGCGGGTTCTGTTTGTTCTCGTACGCTCCGAGACAACCCGTGCTGCAGAACTCCTGAAACGCCTCGCTGGAGTCCACCTGGGCCACGATGGTCCCCTTCATGTTTGTGATGTCCCTGAAAACACAACACAGGGCAGAGATACACTTACAGAACAAATGTCCATCAGTTAGTACACTGCTTATTTCTTGTGTCTTCATTTCTCTTGTGCACATTGACTTGATTTTTATTCTGCTGCAATTCAAACATGTCCCAAATTGGGATCCATAAAGTACTTATCGATCTATCTACATATGATAATAGAAACAGGTTCAGGTTATGTATTTGTACCCGTAGGTAGATTCTGTTTGCAGAGAAAAAAACACAAGGGTTCCATCCTGACACTAAAAACAAACACAACCACAAACAGACACATCTCTAATAAAGGACAAGTAAAAGTACACGTACACCCTGCTCAACCAAATCTCAAAATATTTGAAAAACATTTTAAGAAGGAAAACACTAGTACAAACATGGACATTCAAAATTCACAATTAAATAAATAAATAAAAATAGGCATCTGTGTGACGCTCCTATGATGTGTTAATCTGTGCAATAGCTGCTGGGATAAAACTGTTTTTATACCGCTTCGTTCTACTCCTTGGGACGAGTAACCTCCGGCCCGAAGGAAGAAGCTTGAATTCTGAGTGCAGAGGGGGGGAGTCATCGTCTCATATGGAGCTGGATAACCGCTGTAAGTGCCTGAGGTACAGGGTCTCCAGGTTTAGCTGTGGCTCACCAATCAGTGTGCTGGACCACTTTATTATCTGACTCAGAGTTTCTGCTCTTTAAAGTGAGGTTACCATGACATTAGTGAAAAAGACAGAATTGACTCGATAAAAGCACGGTAAAAAATAATCATCATGGTTTTGTCAATGTTAAAATAGGACAGTTTCCAATTGTTTGATTAACATTTTGAAGCTTTGAGATGCAGGTACACCTTTATCTAAATTGAGATTTAATTGAATACCTTAATTCATTTAAATACTACAAGGATCACAAAAAAGTCATGTCATATTATTTTGATATCATTGATGTCTTCTAAGTGTGTTTTAGTGTAAGTGTATTTTTTTTAAATGGATTGTCAAATACACCGTACAAAACAAAAAAATAAATGTCCTCATTAGAATTGTGTCGACATCATGCAGGAAGATACTATAATAAATAATTGGTTGATGCAAAAATATTCTTAAAAAGAGATAAGATAAGATAAGAGACATAAGATAGTACTTTATTGATCCCAATTTGGGAAATGTTTGTGTTGGGATCAATAAAGATCTTATCTCTTTTTAAGAATATTTCAAATTTAAAAAAACTTTACTTAATTGAACATAAAGATGTGGTTAATTGTTACAACCCCCTTTGTTTGGTGAATGGGCGTCGCTACATGCACAATGCTAAATTCAAA
>NC_136904.1:88612080-88703588 GCF_949606895.1 Notothenia rossii
GCCCTAATCACACCATGATCGTTTTACCATATTTTTCAATGATAATATAAATAATATTTAAAAAAGGATTATTCCCCAATATTGCAAATTATATAGCAAATGCTTTATAATTCAAAATAATCATAATTTACAAAGATAAACCTTTTTACGACAGAGAGAACATCTGCTTTCAACATCTATTACCAAACAACACCAGAACAAATAATCCTGAACCCAATTAGAAGGCAAACAAACACTTGATCAATAAACAACTTAAAAAAAAGACACACAAAGAGAGTAGAGGTGAATGTAAACTAGGGCTGCTCAATTAAACGTGTTTTAATCGCGATTACGACTATGGCTTGCAACGATTACGAAAGCAACGTAATCTAAATAAAACGATTATTATTTTTATTATTATTATTACTTTTTATATCATTTTTTATTTTTGGGTTTTTCAGTTGAATTATACTTAAAGTTCAGGGTAATCAACTGTTAAAAACATACTGTTCACATTTTTTTTCTCCAATAAATGGATGTTTTCTAAGTCAATGAATAATCGCATTTACAATTATTGACCCAAATAATGGAGATTATGATTTTTGCCATAATCGAGCAGCCCTAATGTAAACTACACAGTATTGATGAAAAGTTCTCACCACTGTCACCGCCGCGGCCCCGTCCTGCAGTGAGGTCACCGAGGTGATCATCAGGTTCATGTCCTCCTGGTCCTCCTCTGCTTCCAGAGTCGGGGTCTTCTCTTTAGGACCAGCCGAGCCCCCCTTCTCTCCTCCGGACCCCAGAGTGGTGACGCTGGAGATCCTGATCTTGGAGTCTGGCTCGGTGCTGCTGAGTGCACCGGGGGAGGAAGAGGAGGCGTCTTTCTGCTCAGCGTCCTCCTCCTCGTCCTCGATCACTATGGGCTCTGCTTCTGTGCTGGGAGTTTTAGGAGGGGCCGCGGCCGCCGTGGAAGCGCTGGAAGACGCAGGAGAAGCGAGGGTCGCCTCTTCCTCATCCTCCTCATCCTCCACCTCCTCTACCTCCATTTCCTCATCCTCCTCCTCCTCTATCGTTGTAACCATGTCTCCAGGCGCCTCACCTGGCACCAGACAGGCGGTGCTGGGCGTGTCGTGGGAGGAAGGAGTCGTGGCAGAAGGCTGGGGGTCCTCCACCCCTAAGAGGACCACATCATCATCATCGTCATCGTCGTCCGCTGTGACCCCCTCCTCCTTTGTGGCTTCATCATCTTTCTCTGTGACCCCCTCCTCCTTTGAGGCATCATCAAGTTCCTCTGTGACCCCCTCCTCCTTTGAGGCATCATCAACTTCCTCTGTGACCCCCTCCTCCTTTGAGGCATCATCAAGTTCCTCTATGACCCCCTCCTTCTTTAAGGCTTCATCATCTTTCTCTGTGACCCCCTCCTCCATTGAGGCATCATGAAGTTCCTCTGTGACCCCCTCCTCCTTTAAGGCTTCATCATCTTCCTCTGTGACCCCCTCCTTCTTTAAGGCTTCATCATCTTCCTCTGTGACCCCCTCCCCCTTTGAGGCATCATCAAGTTCCTCTGTGACCCCCTCCTTCTTTAAGGCTTCATCATCTTCCTCTGTGACCCCCTCCTCCTTTGAGGCATCATGAAGTTCCTCTGTGACCCCCTCCTCCTTTAAGGCTTCATCATCTTCCTCTGTGACCCCCTCCTTCTTTAAGGCTTCATCATCTTCCTCTGTGACCCCCTCCTTCTTTGAGGCATCATCAAGTTCCTCTGTGACCCCCTCCTCCTTAGTGGCTTCATCATCTTTCTCTGTGACCCCCTCCTCCTTTAATGCTTCATCAAGTTCCTCTGTGACCCCCTCCTTCTTTAATGCTTCATCAAGTTCCTCTGTGACCCCCTCCTCCTTTGAGGCATCATCAAGTTCCTCTGTGACCCCCTCCTCCTTTGAGGCATCATCAAGTTCCTCTGTGACCCCCTCCTCCTTTAAGGCTTCATCATCTTCCTCTGTGACCCCCTCCTTCTTTAATGCTTCATCATCTTTCTCTGTGACCCCCTCCTCCTTTAAGGCTTCATCATCTTCCTCTGTGACCCCCTCCTCCTTTGTGGCTTCATCTACTTCTTCTACCACTTCTTGTTCTTGTTCTTCCGTTACCATGGAAGCTTCCTCCCCAGCCTCCTCCTCCTCCTCGGGGGGCGTGGCCTGTTGCTCAGGGGAGGGAGTGACGTCCATGTTCTCCACCCTCTCCCCTGCCTCTCCTTCTGTGGCAGGGCTTGGTTCTGGCTCCCCTTCCATTGCTAAGGCAACCACCTGGCAAAACACCACAAAAAAAACAGTTTAATCATCATAAAACCAGTGTCTGGTGCCGGCTCCACCTCATTATCTCCTGACAGCTGCACAGGTAACGCAGCAGGTGTTCTCCCCCCACCCCCCCCCCCCATAACCCCCTCATGACAGGTGAAGAACCACAGCCATTGTTAGTCACCACTCGGGATATGTGCCATTAGGCAATTAAATGTTGCTACCCTCCCTTGTCATCACCAAAAATTCTAGTAAACAGCATTTTATAAAAGGTATTATTATATGAATTAATACATTTCAATAAAATATTGACAAATTCTAGTAAAAAGTCTTCCTAGTGAAAGGTTTCTTTATAAAAGAACAATCATCCTTTATCTACTAAGGCTAAAAAAAAGAAGGTGGGAAAATGAATCGCCCGATTTTTTCACGCAATTGTTTAGTGAAAAAATGTTGGGGAAAAATGTCATTTCATAAATCTAGCGCAATTGATCAGTATTTAAATTAGCTAAACACATATGGTTGTTTGGAGGCTGTATTAGAATACATTGGCTGTAGGGACTTTTGTTTACCTAATGATAAACACATTTACTAAATATTTCTGTTATGTTGAATATTGTCTATAATAAATGTTATTTAGGCAGTAATTGCTTCATGTTTTGTAGGATAATGGACAATCAATGTTTAAAAATGCATGATGATGTGCCCTGTTTAACATGCACAATGCAAAGCAGGGCTAGACATTATAAATGTCCCACTGGCCCGGAAGCACTATTTATGGCGCTTTTCCACTGCAGCGAAAAACAAAACAAAATCGAGGTTCTTACAACAACCAACCGGGCTGAATATACTAAACTAGTGACGTAAACACACTCGACTGCTGAATGGTCAGAGAGAATCGCTGGCAAGGGGGCTACAACTAAAACAAAATGAACATATTTTACCGTGATTTACTTGTAATACACATTTCAAAATGATGCCGAAGTAACAACATACTGATACCGGTCTGCAGACATGACGGCAGGTGAAAGACCTTTTAAAATCCGTGTTTTCTGAATGGAGATCGGATCGATCAGGCTAAGCTAACGTATAACACTCACAACAACGGCCTACAGACTTAAATAAACCGGCGACTGTATTCGCCATGACACAGACAGTCTGTGGTTTGTACTTGTTTAACTTTTGTTTAGTTTCTGAACAGATATGAGGAGCTGTGAGCTCTGAGTGCTAAGAGCTAACGGCTGATGTTTTGGTTTTGTGGTTCGCATTGAACATGACGTCACGGCAGTTTTACGCAGCGTCGCTCCGCCCGCCGAACAGCCGATTGCCCCGCCGACACTGCGTTACTATAGTTACTAAACTGTAATGGTAACGCAGCATAAAGTGAGCCTGGCCAAACAAGGCCTAACCATACCGTACTAAGCCGGGCTAGGTCCTGCAGTGGAAATGCGTCATTAGACATCCCGGGCCAGCATAACCTACTTTCCACTTGCCCGCTCGGGCCACTAAAAATATTACAGTAAGACATAAAACCACATTGTCCTCTGGTATTGGTATTTTGACAAGCAATTTTGTTAAATTGTTTCGTTTATTAAAGATACAACATAGCGTTTCGTGAGGCAGGTGTCGTTGTTGGATGAAAAACAAACAGCTGTTGGCTGCGGAGCGCGCTCCTTCATTACAGACTTTCGCGCCACCTAACCATTCGCCAAAATGTTTTTAAAACCACCGGTAACCGGCCAAGCGCCGGGCAAAAAACAAACTTCAAAAGGAGTTAAAAGGAGAGTGACAGGGAGTGTGAGAAGAAGAGGGAGAGAAAGTTTCAGCCACAATGGCTTTATCGATGGAGTTGGCTTCAATATGATGCCAATATAAACAAGGTCTTTTGTCGGCTGCATCAATGCCGACCTATGCTGACAAAAAGTGAAGAGTAGAAAATATAAAGGTATATTCGCTGTGGGGAAATGTCCCAGCAGTTTAGGAGAATGAAGGTTCTGATCTAATCTATTAGGCTACATAGCCATTACATTTCTAACTCCTGATAATGACAGGAAGGCAGGAAGTGTATTATAAAAATAATAATACCCATAGCAGAAATGTCACCCTCCTTCTTTTTTTTTAACAATTACCACAATATAATAATTGTGATAAACCAAATATGAACAATTAAAGGAAATGAGGAAGAACTGATGATTCAAATGTTGTAGTACAAGTAGTAATGTAGTTTGTGTATACATTACTATTGCAACAAATATGTTAATTTTCTTCATTATTAGAGTCGATTTTTTTGGACGAATGCTCTTTGGCCAGTGGTTACAATGGTGGGGCCAGTGATAATGAAAATCTACTGGCCCAGAAATTCTACTTTGTCTACCACTGCAAAGTGTGATACCAATTAATTATTTGGTAGTTGATTATGTCTTACCACTTTAAATAAAAAAACTCTTACTTGAACCACGGTACAGTCAGCTCCTTTAATACCTCATTCACACCAACGGTGTTTCAGGGCCGGTTCGGAGCTGGAGCTTGAAAAGCACCGGGTTTTCCTGTTCACACCGCAGCGGAGCAGCCTCTTAGCTCCGGAATCCGGTTCGTTTCAAGCACCAACAAATTGTCAGGCCAGAGCAAAAGCACCACATACGTGACGCTTACGTCGAGGCGGGGGCAGGGGCAGATCAACTCCTGAACAACAATAAAAAGCCGGCGTTTTATCCAGTTTGTACACAACGATGGAGAAACTTAACAAGCAGCAGTCGTCCACTGAAGAGACCAGCTACCTACTGGGAATCTGGTCTTCTGAAGAGGTACAGAGGAAGCTGGAGCATAATCAGCCATTGTTGTTGTTGTCGGTGTCAGCTGTGAGGGCTTTCCGCGCGGTTTGGCTTTATGAAGCAGGCACGCAAACAGTTACGTCATGACGCAAACGATGACGCAATGACACAGCACCAGTCGGACTCTGGGCAGTGTGAAAAGAGCCGGAGCTAAACCGAAGAACCGGTTCTGAACCTGAAAAGCTCTAGCACGAAGCTTGAACCGGAGTTGCGTTGGTGTGAATGAGGTAAAAGAGTGTGTAGCACTCAAAATCAGCTCAGAATCATTCTGTCTTTTCAAAACATTTCAAAGACAATTTTCTCAAAGGATTGCAATATTGCTTTAAAATGCATATTATATATTAATAGAGTTGAAGGATAGTGCAGAGCTTTGTGCTGCAGGAAAAACATTATGAAAGAAGGCAGCTACTAAAAGCAATGTCTTCAGAGCAGGTTCAAGTACAGGTGAGTCAAAGTAAAAGGCAATATTCTGATCAAACTCTATGGACTGCAGTTGATCCTACGCGAGATGTAGTACATTGAGTACACATTGTAATTAATGTCTAGCTTTGGTGTCTAGCTACTCTTGTTACTCCTTGGCTTGGTCGCTCTCAAAGACACAAACAAAAAGTAGTTGAGTGTGTCACATGACCTGTATGAAGGGAACACAGGAAACCAGCAAAAATAATACCCCTTTCACACCAAGGCTTTTCCCGTTCTAGCTCCGTGCTAGAGCTTTTCTGGTTCAGAACCGGTTCTTTGGTTCAGCTCCCGCTCTGTTCACACCGCTCAAAGCCCGACTGGTGCAGCCGCTGCTGCGTCATGACGTCACCGTTTACGTCGCTGATTTTCTCCTCAACGGCGCTAACTACAACAACAATGGGGGACTGCGTCGGGTCGATGATCGTGTTGCTTTTAATCACACGTAGCCAGATGAAACTAAATAACGACTTCTCCAACCTTATACTTTTCTCCAGAGTGCCTTGGTGCATTTGGTCCAAGAGCTGGCTGCTCTTCCACGGGAGTTTATTCTCCCGTTAACTCACAGCAGCGGCCGCTCTAAAGTATTCACTGTCCGACTGTCACACAAGCAGCTGACACATATCCCCAGTGAATGTGGGTCAGTCTGAATTACAGCTGTTTGGCATCACAATGCTGTTATGAAAGTTTCTCTGGTATAAAATGGGTGATGTTAGCATAGCAACCGAAGCTAAACTGACTATAACTTGACTACTTGTTGCTATCCTATTGTGGCATAAGCCGTTTTCTACAGGCACATTTTACCGGTGTATTTTTCATGATGATTCTACTTGTGATAGTCGGACATGGCAACCTGTGCAGCCCATGTATTGATTCTAGGGCTGAACGATTAATCGATTTTAAATCGCGATTTTAAATGATGCGATTATCAAATCGCAAAGCCTGCGATTTGTTTTTAAATCTTTTTTTTTTTTTTTTCAATTGTTTTACATTTTTTCTTCTTGCGTGTCAGTCATCCACACCAATCAGAAGTGCTGTGCTCCACATGTACCAGCCATTGTTAATCAATCAGAAGTGGCCCATGATAGAAGGTTATAGACAGATTGATCCAATCACCTGCCAAGTGCTTTTGAAAGTGCCTGCCCTTTCCAAATGGCTTCCAATGGAGCTTTCCTAGATGGTTTGGTGAAACAAACCATCTGAGTCAGGTTAGTAATGCTCCATCACATGTTTTACATCTACTACATGGTGAATCTTAAACTGAAGCTTGACTTTAAAGCAACCCAACGGAAGTAAGTTTAGTTCTTTCACTCGTAGCTCGGGCTGCGGGGGTGCTAGAGACGGGACTACGTTGATACGACCTTCCTAGCCGGAGTTATGGCCGCATTTTACAATAAACTTCCGTTGGGTCGCTTAAAAACAAATATCGCAATTCGAATCGCAATATTTGTCAGAAAATCGCAATTAGATTTTTTCCCAAAATTGTGCAGTCCTAATTGATTCCATCCGATAGCTGCTATAATACAAAACAAAACGTCTGCCTGCTCTCCACAATGATCAATGACAGCAAACTGATGGTCAAAGTAAGGTACAAATAAACAGAATCACACGAAGCCTGGTTAGTGTTGCCTGACTTTATAAAGTGCGTTCTAGTCAACTTTTATTTGCCGTACTCGCCTTTAACTGTTAGCTCAGATTAATCTCGCCCCCCTACAACGTAAGCGTGACGTACGCGGTGCTTGCTTTCTAGACGGACAACTTTTTGGTGCTTGAAACTAACCGGATTCCGGAGCTTAGAGGCGGCTCCGCTGAGGTGTGAACAGGAAAAACCGGTGCTTTTCAAGCTCCAGCTCTGAACCGGCCCTGGAACCGCGTTGGTGTGAAAGGAGTATGTGTGTGGTACCAAAGCAAGTTTATACGCGTTTAGAAACAGCAATGGAAGAAGCCGGCGTCCATTTCTAAAAATACAAACTAGCCCCTATGTTGTTCTAACAGTACGAGTATATATATAGTACTCCTTACATTAAAGACGTGGGTACTCTGACTTTCAAATAGAACAGACTTGTGAATGAGTGAATGAGTCCAATTTCATATTCATTCGAGTAAATAATACATGAAATACACATTTAAAATGTATTAATTTATTTTTATTTGTACGAATATTAGTTCTAACCTAATGAAGAATACATCTACGGACCAATCTGACTTCTTGGACAGTTCAACAACCTTCTGAGTGTCATTGAGAAACTTCCTGTTTCCACAGAACAAATGAAGGCAGAACACCTCAGAGTATCATATAGACGCTGTTAGAGCGCTCCAACCATTCAACGTCAAGGGGCGGGACATCTCTAAGCGGTTGACCAATCACAACAGAGCCGGCCAGCTAACCAATCAGAGCAGACTGGACTCTGGTTTCAGACAGAGGGTGAAAAGAGGTGCTGCAGCACAGGCTGTGTGAAAAGAATAAAGAGCTTTTTGAACATTAAAGCATGGAGACATGTCCCAGGAGAGCCACAAAGCATTTCAACTTGAATATGAGCAGAATATGTCCCTTTAAAGATACGATTACTATCATCATCATCATCATGCTGGTGTTATGATCTTAATCAAAGAGAGGCTATTTTAGAGGAAATGTGAAAATATATAAATAAATATCAATAATGTTGGCATATATTATGTATGAGCCACATCGCCCTGATCTCAGAGCTGCTACGTGCCTGCCCAGCAACGAGAAGCCCCTCCTCCTCTCTCCTCTTCTTCTTCTTCCTCGTCCCCCTCCTCCTCTTCCTCACATCTCTCACCCCCCTTTTTACCCCTCTCTTCCTGTTCTCAGCACCCCCTTCCCTTCCTAACGACCCAGCAATCTACGCCTCCTCTCACCTGCCGTTTCTCCCTGTCCCTCTCTGCATGTCTCTTGTTGCCCCCAGCAACTGTTGAAGCTACACCTTGGTTACCGTGGTGACGGTGTGGCTCACCACCACAGGGACTGGGTCTCTGCATCTGGGTGCTGTTGAGTTGGCCAACACATGACTTCAATTGGTTCAATATAAGCCTATGGGGTGCTGAATTGATACCTGTATGTATCATGGCTGTGACTAATGGTTGCTTTCATTATAGAAAATGTCAGAAAATGTCTTGTATTGTTGTTCCAAAATACAACGATTTTCAGATTAATCTGATGTAAAAACAGAGGAAAACCATGACATTTTGATATTTGGGAGGCTAAAACTCTTGCTTGAAAATGTACTTCAATGATCAATTATAAAAAGAGTTGCCGGTTGCACAGCAGCTCTACTCCTTGAAGAGTAGAGCCTGAAACGCCTCCATTTGACTAACATAGTGACATCACTACGTAACACTTGCACTTCTATTGGGTAGCACTCTAACACATTGCACGTGATAGTCTAAGGGGTGGGACATCTCTTAGTGGTTGACCAATCACAACAGAGCCGGCCAGCTAACCAATCAGAGCAGACTGGGCTCTGGTTTCAGACAGAGGGTGAAAAGAGGTGCTGCAGCACAGGCAGTATGAGAACAATAAAGAGCTTTTTGAACATTAAAGTATGGAGACATGTCCCAGTGGAGACACTAAATACTGATATGAACCTGAAAATCAGAATAGTATTTCCTCTATAATATCCAAAAGATCTGGTGCTACTCTGGGGATCAGATCTATTTAAAGCACTGTTGGGGATCTCTGCACTCTACGTTGATCTGTTTCTGTCAAAATCTCCCTTTTCATGTCACAGCAGGGAGATCACACAAAACATCACTGCAGCTGCAACACACACACAAACCCACACACAGTTTTCTGAGCCGACAACTATCTCTGCAGCTCTATGATCTTCTCCCATACTGAACAGGAAGAGCCTGAACGCACCTGAAAACATTCTTGAGCGCTACAACAAGTCTGCACTACAGAGGAAGCCACATCACTGCATGACATAATTGAGGCGGCCATTTTGGCTCAGCACAGTGGGGTGCATCTATGTAATGTAATCACAGCGCTACAGCTGCCATATCACGGAAGAAACAGGTAGGCTAATTGGGTTTTTCTTGTTCATATTTTACAGCTTGCACATTAACAACATGTACGTTTATTCATGGTCTAGTTGGGATTTTGCAAAATATCTGTATGGTGGGAAATCCAGCCTGACCCAAATGACCTCCGGACAGGAAACTGGAACAAAATTAAATAATCGATAATCCCACGATATTTGAGTTTTCCTATTGGTGCATTCACCAAATATTTACATAATGACAATTTTTTTTATAAATAATCACCAGTAATGTTTGTTTAAGGACTAAGTGTGGGAATACAAAGACAGTCACTTGACTAAAACCAGCTTTATTTACTTAAAATGTATGTCAGCTACTTCGGAAAAAACAGGGGGTTGAAATCTAATGCAATAGTCCTGCATTAGAGCTGGGTATACTTCCAATACTTCTATCAATACTACTGCCAATTCGTATATCAAAATCTAATACTATATTTATTTTGAGATATAATTAAAAAATCACTTTTAAATTGAACAAAAGCAGCCAACATAATCAAAAGTAATGGTCATCTACTGCAGATTGACAGATTAAATTTAAATTAAAAACATGTCTAAAACTAGCAAACAGTTCTGATATGAAGACACATTTAACGGCAGCTTATGAACATTTTCGAAGGACTTTCCAGGCATCTAAAAAACAGAAATCCACCATCTCTGACTCACCAAAGATAACCACTAGTATTTACAACAGGCCTCTTCTTGTGTTGTGGTATCAAAAGTTTCAGATGCAGATTAAACTCCCATTAAAACAGCAATCAGACAAAGAAGCATGCGATCAAAATACACATTTCAGGGTATTTTAAACATGCATTGTCCTAGTGGAAAATTATTTGTTTTTCCATCCACTGCATCACACAACACACTTTCTACAACTATTGGAAACATTGCGCTGTATTATTGTTGCACTCCTCACCCCTTGCTTACAGTCAATGTTATCCTATCCTATCACAACTATTACTGACCAGTGTGGAAAGCAGCGTTACGAGATTCCTCTAAAACAGTTAACGCCCACCTCATTTTGGTCTTCAAATAATAATTGACAAACTATATCTGGAGTTCAGCCAATCTATCTATTTTATCACTTCCTGTTTTTGTTCCGGCCATGATAGTTTAGATACCGTTGTGCAATTAGATGCTAAAATACAAGTTTCAAGAAGTCAACATGTTTAAACGATGTCAATATTTCCATATATTTGCCTTTTTTCTATCAAAGTTAAAACATATTCTTTCATAAAAGCATGATTTTTCAGAAATGTAAAGAGGAAATGCAAGTTTCTTGTGTGAAAGTTAATCAAAGTATGTACTTTTGATTAAAAACACATGACTACAAAGCACCAGAGTTGAATCCTATATGCTTGATGATTGTCAGGATGTACTTGACTGTGAAACACTGAAGCTATAACATTGCTCATGGTGGTCACGTGACAGGAAGCACAAGTGAAAACAGTGACATTCAAGATCAATATGTTTGTTCTTGACTGTTTAAAAGAACCAAGAAGGTATTCCGAATAATTTCAGTCTAATCCAGCTCAAGCTTGTGTTTTATGTCTATGTGTTTTAGAACTGGCTGTCTGTGTGTGGGGTTAACTGGTGTCAAAATATAGAGGACCCAAAGGCACCCCCTTCTCCAAGTAAAGCTGCGACATAAAAGCATCTGATAATATAACATCACAGGGAAACTCAGTAATGCACTGAGCGGGGAAAATAGCCTGGTCTAGACTCAGATCAGACTGCAATGCAGAGCTATGAGCCTGCATTCACGTGGACGAGAGAAACGAGGGTCCAGTATTAATTTAATGAGCTCTGACATGCAACCTTGCTGCTCTAACGTCAACACCAGGTGGCCTGAGAGAGGCTGGGGCTGGGGCTGGGGGGAGGACTGCCTCAATCGTGCAATAAACGTGCCAGAATCTGCGCCACATCATCACCTCACATCCTCTCCAATGCTGTCAGTTTACACACATCATTTTCCCCAAAGCAGGTCACGAGGTGCAGGCATGCAGCGGTTTGCGCCAGTTGCGCAGATAACATCAGACTAATAGCATTTTCAACCAAAAATCGAGTGAGATTATTATATAAGGCTTATGTCACTGAGATATGATGCGTAATGCGCAGCCACCAGAACTTCCCCCAGCTGATGGGCTACAAACAGTCCGGTTACCTGGCAGATTAATGCAAACTAAACCCTCCCTATCCTGCAGCTGATGAGCCCTAAAAGGAAATGTTAGACAATCAGCATTGAAGGACAGTCTGTACCCAGCTTCAGGGGCCCGGTTCAGTCCCCCCTGGCTGTGCCCTTGGTTATTAACACATGTCCATGACGAGGAACACAACAGCACATAATCCGGTCCAGGCGTTCACTATCATTCCCCTTTTTCTCCAGCAATCATATTTAACCAAGTACAGAAAGCAGGTCCAAAACTTTAATAATAAGAAACAGAACTACCTGAGCTGCGCAACTCTTCCATAAATAACCCAGGTAAATGAGGGGGGTAGGTTGGATTCGGAGTTGGGATCCAGGAGAAACGTGGTTCCTCCCCTGCCCTTCCTGGCGCAAACAGCCATTGGATTAGCGGCGCAACGAGGGGAGGAGAGCAGGCACAGACTGCGCCATTGTTGCAAAACCACTAGAAATGATCACAACTTATTCCCCTCAGATACAAAATAGTGCTGCACTCTACAAAGCATACACATAATGCTAATCTAAAGGTTGGGAAACGTGTGATACCCCCTCCTTTTTATCCAGTGTATTATTCCTAGTCGTGCATTCCACCAAAACAGGCCGGAAAACCGAATAAAAAACCCGATTTGTATGATACCTGTGACGCCGGGCTTTTAATTGGAGGTTGCCCCTTGCACCAACCGAGCCCACCCTGGCGCAATCAGTGGCAAATATAGCCACCACCACCAGGGGCGCGCTTTGCATTACGCATCACATGAACTGCACTCATTTGTGTCATGCGGTGTGGTAAACAACGAGGCGCACAAAAAAAACCTGCATCGTGTTTACAAGGGTTTAGATTCAACCGTGACCCGGTGTAAACCCGGTAATTTCATAACCACATTGCATTCCCCCCCCCTGCTAACTCCCCTCCCTTTACCCCCCGCCCCCCCAATGGAAAACAGCACTGCCTGCCGTCCGCCATTAGGGAGCCAAATGAACAATACTGGAGACCAGAGGCGGCTGCAGAACACACACACAGCAGCCTGGGAGAAAATGTGTTATAATAAACTGTTAATTCTTCACTTTAGTGTGTCTCCTCGCCCCGGTTTGACTCCCAGATGAGGCCCTGGACCCCCGACTAAAGGCCCGCACAAGTTCCCCAAACTTTGACTAATTAGGCGTAAAACTGGGGTAAGAAAAACGTCTGTGAAATTCTCTTACCGGAGTAGAGCTGGAAACGGTGTAGCGCCACTTTTGTGCCTTGACATTAATCCCGGGGAGCGCATGCGCAGAACGGAGAATTTTCCACTTTCCGTCCAAAGATCGTGTGTTAAGAAGATGAGTCACTACGTCAAGAAGGCGTTACGTTACGTGCGAGGCCGGCGTTAAGAGAGCATGCTTACACGTAAAAGGGATTCCCTAATAATAATAATAATAATAATAACATACATAATAATAATAATTGACTGCTACTAACTGCAGTATTTTGTATCCATATTTTGTATACTATTTATATTGTTTATATTTGATATCATATTTTTTCTTGACATTTTGGGTTGTTAATTCTATATTACACTTTTTGAGTATTTTTATTTTATGTCTGAACACACTGAGGCTTCTTCTGTAAATAATTTCCCAATAAAGTATCTATATATCTCTATCCATCTATCTATGTACCTATCTATCTACCTATCTCTATCATTCTATCTATCTATCTCTATCATTCTATCTATCTTTCTTTCTATCTGTCTGTCTGTCTGTCTGTCTGTCTGTCTTTCTGTCTGTCTGTCTATCTATATCCATCCATCCATCCATCCATCCATCCATCCATCCATCCATCCATCCATCCATCCATCCATCAGCTACATGACTGAAATGTTCATACATTTTTTTTCAAATTTAAAACATGTATTCATTCCAGATATTCCAAAACCAAATGCACGCATACTGCATCGCTAATTGCAAATAATGAACCTTTTCTTGTTCATGGCAAACAAGTATTTTAAAGTCTGCCAATTGATTCTACCATCCAGAAATAAATGGAAACCAGCCTATAAAGAGACTTTTACTCAAGTATTGTACTTAAATAGCTTTTTAAGTAGCCTAGTTTTACTTTACTCAAATATTTCCAGTTTATACTATAATCCTCCTCGTCATGCCTGCAAGTCCCTGCAATGCCCTCTCCCCATACCTCATAGATCTCCTCCACCCTTACATCCCGTCCCGCACCCTTCGATCCTCAGACTCCGGCCTGCTCTCCATTCCACATTCATCCCTCCGCAGTCCGCACCTTTGGGACTCCCTCCCTGCTGAAATCCGTAACGCCCCTTCTCTGAACATCTTCAAATCAACCCCAAAAACTCATCTGTTCAACAAAGCCTTCCAACCTTAACTCACTCTTCCGCCCCCCCTCTGCAATGTAACACTTCCATTTCTGCCACCTGTTTTATGTTTTGTCCTTATATGTTTCTTGTTCAGCGACCTTGGGTTGATGAAAGGCGCTATATCAATTAAAGTTAATATTATTATTATAATTTTGCACCACAACATTTAAAGGTGGGATAGGTACGTTTGAGAAACCGGCTCGAGATACACTTTTTGTTATATTCCATGGAATGCTCTTAACATCCCGACAGCAATGAATATTTTAAGTGCTTTGACAAAAAATCCATAAAAAAACGTCATCTGTGGAAGCCGTGGTACTGTAAAAAGCACGACCAATCATTTTAGCCGGCCTGGCTAAAATAACTGGATGGCCTACCTGCCTGTCAGACTTCCATCTGTGCAAACACTTATCTCGTGCCCTCATTGGTCATGTGCGCGTTCGTGCGTGTTGGAGGAGGGGCTCTGTAAGGAAGTGGCAGATTGTTTCCGGTTGTGTATTTTCAAATTCTAGCGCACTCAAGCTGGTTTCTCCAAAATTGGCCACACTAATTTATTAATAATTAGAATGCAATTACATATATTATATTATCTAAAATTGACATTCGAGTTTTACCTTTATGAGGCTACTTATATTTGTATTTTAAAATATTCCCAATAAGTTGTTTTTTTACAAGCACCAATGTTTTTCTACAAATCATTTTTTACTACCTTTACTTCCATTAAATATCTGAATACTTTTCATCAGTGCAGTTAAATACATTTATTCCCAAAAACACAATTTATGATGCTTTATTATGCTCACGTTTATGGAAAGGGGAATTAAACACAGAGTGAGACCTCCCTCATAATATATCCTCTCCGACGTCATCCATTCCTATTCCTTAATTTTATTTTCGTCACGCATGCGCATGAGGGGCAATCAGGAGGGTTTGTTCCATTAAGCTGATTTACCCTTATCGATACAGATCATGTAACCCGTGTAAACTGACACCATATCCGCTGGGAAATGGCATACTTTGATAATAAAATGTTCAGATCCCTTTTTTTTCAAACAGGCTGCATTGAAGTACACTTGGTCCAATCAGCAGGAAGGATCCGGGTTGAGAGAGTTCATGTTCTCAGTTCTGTCCGTAAAACATCGTTTTTCCTTATGTAATTTCATCCAGACATGCAGGAGAAAACCCAAAACGACATATATAACATAACTGATAATCCCTGAAAAGCATCATTATAAGTCCCTGTTGAAAAAGGGGGATGCCAAAGGATGTTAAAATACCTTTATTATTAAAATAACCACTGTAGACCGAGCAAAACAGGTTACACTTGATACAAAACAAACACTATGATGGGTTAATTTGGTGTTTTTGTGCACAAAGTCCGAAGAAGTAGTGATAACGTTTTTAATATGGCGGATCAGGTGCGTTCAAGGTACCGTCCGGCATCAGTGAAACGTGCAGATCGATTCACTTCAGGGGTTATTTCCATCTCTTCAACCCCACATTATAGGCTGCTTAAACCCCACAAATATATCCAAACTCACCAGACTGATGGCAGGAGGAGGATTGGAGGGATTTATTTCCAGATTATCCTGATAACAGTCGGGTTGCCAGATCTTCTGCAAAAATATCCGACTCTTCAATGTTCCCACATGCGCAAAGGCAACTAACATGTACAACGTGTGTGACACTGGAACTCAATTAAGGAAGTAATGCAGACTGTTCCTTTATTACACGCAGCCGTAAAGTATAGATCTACATAGCATTCATGAAATAATTAGGTGCGTGTGTTTGTATGTGTGAGGCGTTCACTGACCTCATTTAATGTCATGCGCTGATGTGCGCAACACAGCAACGCGCAGTATCGTTTCCCTTGTTCAATACATCTGTCTGCCTCTTTACTGTCCCTTTAGGTAGCCTATACATATGTACTCTTTATTGCATGTTTAGTCATATTTGAATATGAACTGGGTTTGTTTTGTTTTGTATTAATCTTGTGGTCCTGCTGCAACTGCTGCACAGACATTTCCTGCAATAGATGATATGAATCTTATCTTAAATACAAGGCCAACACTTTTGCAGGGAGGTTAAAGCAAATAAGTATTTACTCAAGTGCTTCCTTGGCACCTTTTAAACAGTACAGTATTTAGTCTCCAAGAATATCTTATGATGTAGAGTAGACTGTTCCTTTGAGATATCAAAACAATGTGTGGGACATCAACTGCATGTCATGGATTGAAATACCAACCGTATAGTTTTGTGTAACTAAAGCTGTCAGATATTTATATTGAAGTAAATTACTACTGACAGTTAGTAGAAGTGAAAGTGGCATACAAAGAAACAACGACATAAGTAAGAAAGGCCATGTTATTACTTTTTTTTTATTGTAAGCCTATATATTTTATTTGGAAGCTCAGCTCTTTCTTATAAAGTAAGAGTTCATATTTCAGACCTGGTGATAAAAGTGGTTTGACAGCTTTTCCTGAAATAATATATAATCCTAAAGATATGATTAAATGTGCGATAGCTTTTCCAAAAGGTGCATAAAAGTTACATGCTGTACATCTTCTAATTTGTTCCTATTTTTACCCACATGCGTGTTACCACCTGGATTAAATAGTTAGGGGAGAGTGGGGTAAATTGAACCATTTTTTAGTTATGCTGCTCTCTAAGCAAGGAGAAATGACACATAGTAAAAATGAAAGCACACACCTATAATTCAGGATGTCTCCTATCAATGGCAATGATAATAATTCATATTTGATCAAGGGCAGTGAAAATATGACTTCTAAAAATAAAGTGGTCTTGTGGCTCGACTTGCCCCGGGTTAGGGATAAATTGATCCAGGTCAGGGGGTAAATTGTACCACTGTTCAAACCTGGGCATACCTGTTGTAACCTGGGCATACCTACAAAAAATCTTAAAGGCAATTATAAACAATACATAATAAACCAAATACAAGTTTAGTTTTTCAAATCTTTTTAATATAAATTTCGATTGATTTTTTTTTAACATGTTAAAAGCAAAAGTAATCGTACAAATGGTGATACAATTTCATACATCTTACCAATCAAACACACGGTAAATTCAACTTTAAATGTATCCTACAATGAGCTCTTATTATCAACTTGGCCTACTTTCATTCATTTCTCCATTGAAAAACTGGCTCAATTTACCCCAAGGCCCATGGTTCACTTTACCCCATAGCCACCATTTTAGAAAAAATAGCCTAGCATTAAAATTCAGAGTCATCTTTAGCTTAATGATTCACATGGTGTAATATGCTGCCAACACATCAACATATACAATATATGTGTTTAAACCTGGATACATTTTTTTTGACATGACAGCCGATATAGCTGACATCTAGAACATTTACTTTGACAAGCAAAAAACGTTTTTTTGTAAAAATGTTTACTTACCAGTCCACAATGACCATCTCTCTTTCACAGGCAATGAGAAATGGGAGGAGCTTGCATAATTTCTGGTCACAACTATAAGGCGTTGCCTGGTTACAGGGGGTGGTTCAATTTACCCACTGGCTCAACGTACCCCCTTCTCCCCTACCACATGATGAATTGTTGCAGGTAGAGAAACCAGTGTTGAAATGTATGTACACGTTTTTACTTAGGATAAACCCATGATAAAACACATCCTTGAAGGTGGGGTAGGTCATTTTGGAGAAACCAGCACGAGTGCGCTAGAATTTGAAAATACACAGCCGGAAAAAATCTGCCACTTCCTTACGGAGCCCCTCCTCCAACACACACGAACATGAGGGCACGAAATAAATTTGTGCACAGATGGAAGGCTGACAGGCAGGTAGGCCATCCAGTCACTTTAGCCGGGCCGGCTTCCACAGATGACATTTTTGTATGGATTTTTTGTCAAAGGCATTGCGATCGGGATGTTAAGAGCATTCCATGGAATATAACAAAAAGTGTATCTCGAGCCGGTTTCTCAAACTTACCTACCCCACCTTTAAGTTAAAGCAGTGACTGGCTGCAGTATTCTGTACAAACAACATTTTTGATCGACCTTTCTCACACACACAGTAGGCTACATGTCCATTTGCAGGGTCATTCACAACCGGATATTTGTAGAAGTAAAATATGTGTACAGCATATTCTAAAAGCGAGACGGTTGAGTATGTTAAGGAGTGATGGAGGATTGGCTAAAATAGTAGTAGGGTTGTCTCCACTTGTTCTCATAAAACCGTTCACATCGCTTTTAAACAAGCAATTGTTTAACAAGTGTTATCTCAGCTACAAGTCCTGTATGTTATATTGTGTGTTTGAAAGCTTTAGGTTTAGTTATGGATTTTCCTCCCACGAGTAACTTTCTGTCTTGTCTTTATTAAGATCCCTATTAGCACTAGCATGAGCACTGGCTATTCTTCCCGGGGGCCACTGACTTCTATTCATTTCCATGCATTGGGTAAATCAATAAGCATACAAAAGCAGAGGACAGCAGTTTAAAGTGCAGAAAGAAATGAAAATGATGCACTTTCATATTGATAATTTTTCTTTAAACCAAAAAAACAATAACAATGGCAGATGAATGGCTGTTATTTCTTATACAGCTCAGGTTTCTGGAGCATCCTCCATATGCTTGTTAATATTACATTGAGCTGTGACGTTGGGTAAACACGAGGTAGGCACCTCTATAGAGAAATATATGAGAATAATATGAATAGAAAGGTATAAAAACAGGTTGCAGTGATACAAAGTTAGGGTATTAAAGTATCAAACTATAGCCACCTGGATGATGTGCTGTATGTCAACTGGCTGCCCTTTATTCATAATACATTCAGAGTTTTTATACTAGAAGGTAAACATACAAAAATCGTACATGTTTATCTGCATTACATTATTGAAACAGCATTGATTACAGGCGTCAACATTGTCTCTGCTAGCTGTAACTTCAGTAGTTATTTCTTACATTTTTTAAGTTTTCATTGAGACAACACCACAGAACAGCACGCACGCCATTTCAATCTATGGACTATAAACTCTGAGGCCAAGATGTACAAAGTTGGCATCAAGCTGTTAGTTGGTAAAAAACGGAAAATAGTACAAATGGGTTTATTTCTTCTTAACGTTTTTAATTTTGACAAGACAAGGTGAAAACTCTTGATATTAAGGAAAGCATCGACAGGGCTCATCCGTTTTGTGTTTGACAAAAACAGTGGTTCATTTAGCACTGCAGACACATAACACCAACACAGTTTAACAGCATTGTTCAAATCATTCAAAGACAATATGCTGACCTAAGCTGAGTTCATAAATCACACTGCTCAAAATAAGACGAATTCTCACATTTAGGTTCGAATTTTTACAAAATGATCGTCAGAGTCCAAGTATGTCCATCTAGCATGGAAACACTTGGTAAAAATGTCTCAAATAATCGGAAACTAAAAGGCTGCTAACAATTAAAACCTCCTAACTTTTATTAGCAGGGTGGTTGATCTAAGGTTTAGCCCTTATAGCGTTTGACTGTACGCACTAAATAACTTAAGCCTCTCCTACAGGGGCACATACAAAAAAGCAACTAAACATTAGCAGTAATCAGATGACATTTGAATAACTGTATATATGAATATATCTATATAAAGTATGTACAAACCAGAACATATAAAAACAGGAATTCTGTGCATGGAAGGCAAAAGGACACTTTCTTCATTCATAAAAAAACACATCTATCACCTCATTCTGGGGGATTCACCTGTGGAAAAGGGATGCAAATGAGATACTGGGCTGGAAGAGGGGGATCAAACCCATTTTAAGGATGTACATAAATTGTGTGTTGATCAGTAAATGTAAGTCAGTGTTTGTGATAATAGCATGTGAAACTCCTCTGATGGAAAACTGGTCGTGGATACTGGGAAACAAACGGCTGTTGTAAATTAAGGCTGGCATCAAATATGACATCAAATGAAAACCACATTTGGGTGTAGAAATGTACAAATAAATGTGTGTTGAATAAAGCAGTTCTATTTCTGCAAAAACAAATCTTTATAGAGTTTTGACACTGATAAATCCCTCTGCAAGGGCAACACTGATCCACAGGTGAATATCCCGAATTAAGTCCTTAGTAAAGTGAAAACATTAGTGGGAAAGCATGGACCATTGAAAATGTTACAAAATGGAAACAAAAGTGACGGGAAATCCCCTCTTGAAGCCCCCACAAACATTCTGTATCGGCACACAGGCTAGTTATACAAACGCACAAATCCTTCATATCCACGCTGACATCAAGTAGAACTCTGGGAAAGGCACGACCCGCGGAGGGGCTTTCTTTTTTTGGGGAGTTGCTCGAAAGAGAGAGGAGGGAGTTTCTGACCGAGTAGCGATGATTCCACCAACAAATGGACGGGATTTTTATCAAGCTCTACTTGAACTGTGGAGATCCTCAGTGTTGGATAAGATGGAGCAGTAGTGCGGACAGGATTCAAATGTCATCAATTTGGGAATCGACACTGACGTCAGAGGAAAGCCAGCTTCTAATTTCACTTCACGGTGACGAGATCCCAACGAGCTCCTCCTCCTTTGAAAGACAACAAGCTCTGCAAAGCTGCTTCCCAGTGTGCGTGCGTGCGTGCATGGTGTGTGTGTGTGTGTGTGTGTGTGTGTGTGTGTGTGTGTGTGTGTGTGTGTGTGTGTGTGTGTGCGTGCGTGTGTGTGTGTAGTGTGTTTTAATGTGTGTGACCAGAGGGGGCGTTATGGCAGCTGAACTCTGTACGCGCAGATGAGTAGCTTGACCTGCAGAAAGAACAACGATATAAGAAACGGTTAACAAAAAGGCTTCATACCATAAGACTTGGCCCTTTTTAGCCTCTAAGAATTATACATAATAACAATGATGTATACAATGTCCACAAAACAAACTCCAAATAACAGCTGGAGCATTATTCACTTCTCTATGACATTACACTCTATTTTCACAAAAATGGTCTAAATACACAGCTTCTGTCTCGTGTCCTGGACTTTGATTAGTCAAGAACGCTAATCTAACGTAGCTCACACTTTCAGACACTTGTTTCTACCATTTTTACTTTATTGCAGCTTTCGAGAGTACATACAAATTCTGTAATTGCTACAGTCACACAATTATAGAGAGCAGACAGTTTCATGAGCATGATTCAAATTGTGTGTGTGTGTTGTGTTGTGTCTCTGAATGTGTGTCACCTTGGCTGTTGGCGCCTCTGCTAGACGAATGAAGAGTCTGTTGATGCCTGGAGCCGGGCTGAAGGAGTAGATGAAGTGACTATCCTATAAAGAAATGTGGAAAGATATCTTAATTTACAGTAACAGGGAACTAAATGCATGCAAAGCTCTAAGGTGTTAGTGCAGGTGTAAGTCATTCTGATCCTCCTGCAGCTACTGTACCAGGAAGATGGGCAGCTGGAACTTGTCGTTGAGCACGACGGCGTGAACGCTGCAGGGTCCGCAGAGCCGCGCCGTGATCTCATTCAGGAAGTTGGCGTGGAAGATGAAGAGGAGGATGCCCGAGCCTGCAGGGGAAGAAGGACAGAGGTATTGTGGGAGAGGAACATTTAGTAAGGATAAAAAAGATGGAGGTCTAGAGAGGCATAGAAATGAATATGTCAAATGGGTGATAAATCAATAAGATGATGTTTCGTCTTATCCTATTGAGAAGAAATCATAGATCAATATTCACAATTGTGTGGTCTATAATATACAATAAAAACAATCACACACACTAACTCTAAATTCTCTGAAAACCTGATCTTAAATGCAATATCAGTTCAAAATGAAGGCAGTGGTTTGCTTTTTACATGACTTTATAACCTCCAAATGAAAGGGTGTGTTTTACCCTCTTGTTGTGGCTGTGACTTGAAGCCGAACTCCAGCGAGAAGTCGGGCCCCTCACAGAGCCGGTGGCAGGCGAGAGGGAAGACGGGCTCCAGCAGTACCAGGCGAGACTCAAAGTACGCTCTGATGGCGTCCTCCGCTACACTGGCCAGCCTGAGAGACAGAAACAAACCGTCACTTTACGGACAAAATACATCATGAACACACCAAGACGAAGGGATTCTATTTCATTTGTAACATAATGTACCTGGTAAAGCCAGAGGTGTGAAGTAGTGGAGTATAAATACTGCGTTACTGTACTTAAGTACATTTTTCTGATATCAGTACTTTACTCCGACAACTTTTTACTTTGACTTCTTACATGTTGAACCCAAATACCTGTACTTTCTACTTCTTACATGTTGAACACAAATACCTGTACTTTCTACTTCTTACATGTTGAACACAAATACCTGTACTTTCTACTTCTTACATGTTGAACACAAATACCTGTACTTTCTACTTCTCACATGTTGAACACAAATACCTGTACTTTCTACTTCTTACATGTTGAACTCAAATACCTGTACTTTCTACTTCTCACATGTTGAACTCAAATACCTGTACTTTCTACTTCTTACATGTTGAACTCAAATACCTGTACTTTCTACTTCTTACATGTTGAACACAAATACCTGTACTTTCTACTTCTCACATGTTGAACTCAAATACCTGTACTTTCTACTTCTCACATTTTCCAAACAGGCTGGTTCCTTTAGTCTGAATGTGTGTTTGGTGGCGTGATCATTATTATTTAGAGTCATTGCGTGCCTATTGATTTGAACACGATCCGTGTATCCATCATTTCCTGGTCTTCTCTAAAGATGAGGGACCAATGAAAACGTTGTCATGTTGCCGTTGTTCAGCATGGAAACATTCATTAGCTAACAATGACATTATTGTTCTATTAATATAAAGGGAGGTCAGGTACTCTTTAAAACAGCTGCTAGTTAGGGGACATCAAACGGCAAAACATATTCAGTTGCCAGTTACTTTGAAATTAGGGCAGGGATATCTAGACACTTTCCAAGGTTTGACAAAATGAATTGTGCTACTTTTAAAGCAAGCAACGATGTTTTCAAATCTGTAATAAAAAATCTCCGCCTTCCTGCCGTTGCTGCGTTTTTCAAACGGTAACAACGGACTATTTTTCTTAGCGGATGCATGTCAATTTAAATCAATACATACAACTATTTTTTAAATCAATAAAAACATTTTCTAAATCCATAAAAGCATTTTAATTAGTATTGGGAGTCATATGGTTACTCTGTTGAGAACGTGGCCATGTAATAAGCAGGATAATGTGCAGCGACTTGGTCACTATGGGGAAAATACATAGTGTATTATCTTACATAGTGCTTTGTGACACACAAGGAATCATTACAGTATTCTAATGTTTGACTCACATGCTGATGTGGTCCTTGATCAGGTCGCACACCATCAGGTTGTTGCCCAGCTTGGCGAAGTACATGGCAGCGGTCTTGGTTTTGGACATGATGTTGCAGTCCGCTCCGTACTCCAGCAGGAGGCGCACTACGTCAGCGTTCCCTCTTTTGCAAGCCTGCAGTGAAGAAGAGGAAATATTTACTGAAACAGCCTGTGTCCCATTTACAGATCCTACCACTAAATAATCACTGAGTACAAGAGCCTTAAATATTCTTGTTCTGGTCTTTATTTTTATTTATTTAATTTAAAAATCTTCTATTGTAAAAAATGTATGGACGGATTATTGGCGTAAACTATTTCATTATGTATGAAAAGAAAAGAAAAACGTGAAGAACAACACAAATATTCTTGTTCTCGTCTCATCACCTTTACCTTAAATTTAAACACATTTCAATCAATCTGGTTTTGAGACTTTGACTGCAATCAGTAATAATACTATTTATAATCGACTATGTATTATTAACAATTGACATTTCTAAAGGACCTATATTACATGTAAGACTTTTATAGGCATACAATAGATTTTAAGAATTATATTTTCAAGTTTTTAAATTACTTTTAAATAGTGGTCGATGTTGCTTGAGACTGATGTGTGGTGTAAACGGTCCAACTTGGGTTGTTTTAGTTGTTCTGAGGTGTGTGTGTGTGAAATGCAGCATTACCTTCATCAGGGCCGTCTCCCCACTGAGTGTCTGAGCGTTGACGCAGGAGCCCGCCTCCAGCAGGATAGCAACAGTTGTCAGAAAGTTCTGACAGAGGACAGAGATTAAGGAGAAAAAGTTTGAAAAAACACCCAAAAAGTGATGACGGCAGATGTTAATACGATCGCCAACACATTTTCTGAAATGTGTGAAAACTGCCCAGGAAGATGAAAATAAAACTTTTTTTGGGTAATGAAATGATTCTGCAAGTTTGGCTGTTTGCGCATGTGTGTATTTTGAGTCAACAGTTTAAAAATAAATGTGATTATCCCTAAATCAGATTCATGTTCTTCCATCACCTTCTGAAGATCAAAACCTTGGCTTATGGACAAGAGGCAGCATTATGATTCATTTGGAGTTGTGTCTCTGGCCAACTTATGAATGTTAGTCTAATCTTTATTCTCCTTTTGTCTCCTCCAGTTCTGGATGGAAAAGTTATAAATGAAATATAGCTGCACCAATGCACATTCTCAAATATTGAAGTGACTGTTATTTTGTATATATTGACTGTTGTGTTTTTATTTAGGTCTTAATGTGCGCAAATGTAAAAATGTGTCTTTGATTCTGTGTATATATATATATAAATATTTGCACACATACTTTTAGATACATTTGTTATTATATTTGGGATTGTGGGAAACGGTATTTCGATCTCTGTCTGTACACACAAACTGGAATATTAGCTTCATAGAAAAATTCTCATTTGAGGTCAAATGCTCCGTTACCTTTTCAGCAGCGTGCATCAGCGCTGTGGTGCCGTTCTTCTGTCGTCCGTTCACCTTCACCCCCTTCCTTATCAGCAGCCTGAGGATGTCGTCCTGCCCCCCCACTGCTGCCAGCATGCTCAGAGACATGCCGCTGCTATCCTGCGGACCAACAGACAAATATAGAGCTACATGTCACAGACGTGGGTGGGCAATCGGCAACTGTGGATTTTTAATTAGCAGGTTTTCAATTGTGTAACAGCTGGAGAGGGGGAATCACTTAGATGTAACTAAAAGAGATGGATTTTGAGGTATAAAAATATCACAATTTTAATCTTAATCTCGTTTTGGACGGAGACTCACCACCATCTAAGATTGGATATAGACTACGGCTTTTTTTCTTTTCACATTCATGACATAATGGGTCAAATTTGCTTTATAAAATTCTAAATCAATTTCTGTTTTTAAATAATTTTACATGAATCCTTTGGTGGAAATTCATCAAATGTGCATAAAAAGTGTAAAATAAGTGTTACGGTTTTTCACTGATATTGTTATTTTAAATCATCAAAATCATTCAAAAAGTTATTTTTCTTCTAATCGTTCCATTTAAAAAAAAAAATAATAACAAGCAGCCTGGTACTCTCTGGATAGATCGACAGACAAAAAAACAAACATTCACACGCGTTTCATTCATCTCGTTAGGCAATTAAGTCTAGTCTAACCTGACTTGCATGCCCTTATACACACAGGGGAAGCAACTGCAGGAGCGCGCGCGAGGGGGTGGGGGAAATCTTCTTTCCCTGGGGTGACAACCCTGACCCTTTAACTTGGCTCAGCAAATGTTTGTGTGATTTTATTTACTTTTGTGCTCAAATTTCTTAATGACATTTCTTGACAACTATTTGATGAATTGCAGCGTAATTAATTAGCGACAGTGAAGGTCCCCTGAGGATAAATTGTAATGATTTAGGTCATCAAGGCTGTCCTTTAGCATCACAAGCAGGTACAAATATTCAATCATTTCCTTTACATTTATCATCATTGGATTGGCACAACATTTTATACAAACATTCATACTTACCAAGACACAAGTCCTACGAATCCTGGCAAATGCTAGCACACTAAACAAGATCATGAAGATGGCAAAACATTATACCTGCCTTTCACTAGCATGATAGCATGTTTACACAAATAGTCTTTTTGATAACAAACTCTTTAAAGTTTAAGTCAAGAAGCATTTTATTGTACAAGCTGGGGTTATAAGTTCCTTACAGTACTTGATCATAAGCATTAGGAGAAGGCAACATAATTACAACAGGATGAAGAGTAAAACGCACAGTGTATTCATACAATGACAATGAGAGGAAGTTATAACTATACAGGGAAATGTTGCTTTGCAACACCAAACAGCAAGTGTAGCGTCTGAATGAAAATTAAACATCTGTAGACACTGTATACCACAATTTTCAAAAAACTATACAAGGAAAACATTTTAGCCGTTGGTGTGAATGAGCTAACACGGGTCACATGATAGGGCTCTCAGTCAAGGTTTTGTTTGTCTGACTCAGGGCTTTGGGTAAAAAAAAAATGGTTATTCTAAAACATATTCACTACAGTTGGTATTCAGAATCACACAAACAGCCTTGGTGCAATCTGAAAGTCTAAACCATAACTTTAGCTTCCTGATCACAAAGACATTTTTAAAAACGACTGCAGAAGGCATGTTGTTTTCTGGTGTCCTAATAAGGACAGACACGACTGACCAGACCAAACATCAGATTTAAACCTTTAAATGGCAAATAAACACTACAGTGACAATGTTTTAAACTGAAATGTGGCTTGTGACCAGCAATCTGCTATTGACAATGTGGATTTCAGGTTGAACCTGTGTTCAGTATTCTGCTTCAAACCTACTACATGGTACGGGTTTGACAGGAACAAAGTTCAGCTTAAAAATTAAATGTGTATTTTGTGGGCAAATAAAACACTGTCTTTCAGTCAAAGGTGATAACGACTATATTAATTTACTTGACCTTTAATGTTATCCATTGGGAATCAAAGTTGTTTTTTTAAATGGTCTAATTTTTATTCTGGTTATACATTTATTTAAGGCAATCTGATTTTGGCTACTAGATATCAATATCCAGATAGTAAAAGCTTAAAAGGAAGTAATACAACTTAGACAAATGTAGTGTATAAACCTCAAATCAGAGTATACGAAGTATGATAAAATACTCAAATGCTCCGCACCGTTGCTGTAGTGATACAAAAATACAACAACCAAAGCTTACAGCAGCTTATTAATAAACACACAACAAAACTAAAAACATGAAAAAACATTATTAACAAGATTCATGGTTAGGTGAGAGGTATACACATGGAGCTCCTAATTCTCTAACATCAGCAGGGAAGGTATGCGATTACTGCTGCAGGCTATCAGGGGCCATCTACAATATAGGCTACTGGCTAAAGAAAGAACACGGTACACTTGGGGCAGGCATTTGGGAATTATGTAAAGCAAATCTACCCACATCTATCATGTTGGAGGGACTGGATGCAAATACTGCTGGTAGGTTTTCAATTTGTTTTATGATCATCAAAATCCATAAAAACGCTACTGAAAACAGTACAAGCAGAAAGATAGGTGTTTCCGTAGGTATTGACGTAAAGAAGAGTAAAAATCCCTCTGGAAATGTCTCTCTGAGGCTACCGTTGCTCAGTTTCACATATCATAGCGTGTTTAGGTGCCACAGTTGCTTCATCCCAAAGCCAGTGACTAATTGCAGGTGGCAAATCCTGGAACAAATTAGGTTTACATTTACTAGATGATCACACATCTAAATTAGAGCACATTCCAGAGATCAAACCCGTGATGATTGGACAACTTGACAGAGGTACATAATTGACTGTGTCACATATGCAATCTAACCATATCAAAACATTACCATCAGCCTTTTTCTAAAGCCAAAGCTACAGTACAAACGTCCTTAGTTAGACCCATTTAGCGTATAGTCATGCAACAGTACCAATGGACATGATTCTGAATACTTTGAACTTTAAACAAAAATGTGACTAAAAGAAAGGCAGGGCAGACACCAATTCACTGCTGAATTATTAAGGTAAAAGCTACAGCCCTCGCGCGCCTCTAAAATCACTTATTGTTTTGTTTTTTGGAAGTCCATTTGAAATATTTACAGGGACATATACACAGGACCATCCCACTCCGTGTGTGGATTATTTTGTGTCTCTGGTTCCTGTCCTTCACTTGGTTTGCAGGCCACAACATGCCCTCTTCTTTTAAATGACTGAATTGAGTTATGTACAAAATACTTGACATCCCTCCATGTTCTGCTGTTTAAGGCAGGTTCGGCAGCTAAACATGCATCACAATCCTTTTTGCCTGGCACTTTCACAAGTGTACAGAAGTCTCCCATCTGATGCCTCACAGCATCCTGCTCCTCCTTGCTCCACAACCTCTTGTTTCTCTTTGGAGGCTTGTCAGCTGGACTGACTTGTCCTCCTGCACTTGACCCACTTTCTTGTCCAACTGATGTTCTGTCAGAAACACCCGTTCTATGGACTGTTGGGACAACCTGAGCAGTTGTAGGAGCCCTAGGTGGTGATCCTGTGGGGTACCCAGGTGTACTGACATGGTTCAAAGGTGTGAAAGAAGAAACAATTGGCCTATTTCTGTCATTTATTGGTGAGAAAGCAGTGGCCATGGGTGCAATTGTGTTCAATGGCGTGAATGTAGGAACCATTGAAGTGCTGGGGACAGTAAAGGTGCTAAAATGAGGAATCATGGTTGAACCTGTATTGTCCTGTGGTGTATACACAGAAGATGCTGACATACTTGTGGCATTCTGTGTATAAGAAGGGGACAACGGCATTATGATGTTGTTCTCCGATGTGTATGCAGGAGGCATTAGTGCATTTGTTTTGTTGTGTGGAGTAAATGTAGGAACCACTTGTGTATCAGTAGCGTTTAATGGTGTGAAAGTTGAAATCAACTGTTGACTTGTAAGGTTCATGTCTGCACTAGTAGAACACAAGGAAGCATACGTTGAAGTCATCTCCTGGGAGAAATTGGTTGGAGCCATTGTCATACAACCGCTTTCAGTCAGATGATCTAGATTCACTGTTGTCAAAGTAGACACAACGTTCGAGTCTTCCAAATCTTTCTCTGTGTTT
Organism: Notothenia rossii; assembly: GCF_949606895.1. Classification (NCBI taxonomy): domain Eukaryota; kingdom Metazoa; phylum Chordata; class Actinopteri; order Perciformes; family Nototheniidae; genus Notothenia; species Notothenia rossii. The sequence goes on from NC_136904.1 coordinate 88,641,157, forward strand.
TGGACTCCACCTTTTGAACTCTCAGTTAAACTCCCGTCAGATTTATGGTGGTTACTTCTCCTCCGTATTGTCTGTAGTGTGTTGTGTACGTAGTTTTTGACGTCGGTCCAAGATCTCCCACAAAGATCTGGTTCAGCAGCTATGCAAGCATTGCACTCTTTTTTGCCTGGAACCTTTAACTCTGTGAAAAATTCACCCAAGTAACGCTTCACTGCGGCCTGCTCCCACTCACTCCAGGGTCTTCTCTTTAAGGCAGGCTTCTCTACAGTTCCTAAAAAGATAAAGTGTATCATGGTTAAACAAAGGAAATAAAGAATGCGTTACTCTCTACATTTGAAGTGATAGACTCAAGAGCTTGACCGTTCATTCCTGATCTTAGAAAATGGAAGATTGTTTAATTGGCTATTGTTTGTCTGATTGAAGTTGATTGTTCTGGAGTATTTGTTAGAGTGCTTTTTAGCAGCGTGGGGTGTCTTGTTTTCTTATGCACCTCAGAGTCTGAGCGCCCTAGTTTAAATCATTTTAACTCCGAGCAGAAAAGCTTCTGACAAGATGGACCCTCTGCGGTGGCTTACTTTCAATGTCTTCCTAGGCAATCTGCAAAACATTTGATCAAACTGTGGCCTACTTTCTAACCTTAAGGCGACTGGCTAGCTTTTAGCCAACATTGTTTTACCCTGTTTGTTAGAAACGTAATGCAGAGGCCAAAGGAAAGGTGATTTGGTGGTTCAAAAAAGAAAAAGCGAAGGCTTCTAGTTAAAAAACTAAAACAAAAAAGGCAGTTGACAGCGCCCAAGCTATGAAAAGTAAAGACTGTCAATTGTTGTTCACGAATTAACTGTCAAGTTCTGGAAGTGATCACAGGTCAATCTACTGATAAATACAGTGTAGTAGGTTAAATACAGATTGGAACACCAATACTTTGAGCCCTTGAAAATCAAAGAACACATTAATGCAAAAGGTACTCACCGTCACTTGCATTGGTAGGTGGACTTGATGGAAGCGTTCGATCCATTTTGAGAAGCTGTTGGCTCATTTCCTCCAGTAGTAATGCATTTTTTGAGAGACTGTAACACTCCTGGCTACTGCTTCCCAACATCTTGGATACTTGATCCACTTCGTGTTCACTCAGGCTCATGAGCTGCCAGCAAAGGGCAATTTGCTCTCTTAATGATGAGGACAGAAGGGCTTCAGGGTTTTTTACTCCACATTCCATTGCAGACCTTCGGAAACAATCCAATGCTCTGATGAAGGACGGACCTTCAGTCCGTGCAAACAGGTATGGGTTCATTTTTGACACGCCCGCTTGTTCTCTATTTTCAACGAGTAAATCGATTGATGAAACCATTTTCTCCGTGAGCAGAACCAGCATGTTCCTCCCGAACTGACCTTCTAGTTCTAATCTGGTGAAACTGCTACCAAGGTCCAGCTCCAATTTAGTGCTTTTTCTAATTTGATCTGCAGAGGGCATAAATGTTCCACAACTCTTCTTATCGTAACTTTGCAAAAGCAATCTACCAATATTTCCTACCCGTCCTCTGTTGAACAAACACACATCTGCAAGGGTGGCCTCGCTGAGCTTTTTCCAAGTTGACAAATTAGGACTTTCTTTCAGCTCCTTCCTTGCTTCTTCTTCTTCCCCCGTGATAAACGTGTGGAGTTTCATCAGATCTTCCGTCACAGTTGATTTGTCGACTTCCACTTTCTTAACGTCTTGCTTTTGGGATAATGCAAGAGCTTTGCGAGAAAAACACTCACTCCACTTTGTATCGAGAAGTTGTATGAACTTTCTTACTTCAGTTTCTGTTTCACTGTCCTCTGTCATGCGGCTTTCCCCAAAAGCTATTTCTGCAGCACGTTTCAGAGAGTAGCGAATCTTGGAGACGAGGGAAATTGTTTTAAATTTACTGGAACTGGGGTCAAAGCCACTTAGTTTTTTGGCCCCTTCAATGGCTAATCCAAATCTGGATGGAAGGCATATTTCATGCAGGTACTTTACGCTGCCATCAAGCTCATTTACAGCGACCACAAATCTACCTAATTCCCTCATCTTTTGTGCAATATAAGCAAACTGAGACTTGTCATGGTCATACTTGGCAGACAATGCATTTCCATATTTACAAATAAGGGGATCGTTTCTAACATGCCTTGAAATGTCATCTTGATGCATGATGTGGATGATTTCCTCGCAACCACCAATTAAGAACTCTGACATTGGAAGCAGGCGGGATGCAGCACTATGGACTCTGCTTTTCTTAGTTTTATCAGAAGATTTCTGATCTCCCTTTCTGGCCTTACATGACCGCTCATGCCTCCATAAATCTGTTTTGCGATAAAAAGCAAAGCAGTGCTGGCAAGGAAGGAAGTCCCGTACTGATACGCTGGGATTTTTAACCTGTTTCTTGGTGACAATTTGCCCTTCGCCACTTTTGAGAACTTGGCAATTATGTTCATAATCTCCTTTATTTCGAATCTGGTCAAGTAGACTCTGTCTAACTCTGGAACCTTTGGGAAAGTGTATTGCATGGGTAACATCTGTTTCCTCTGCATGCCTTCTTTCCAAGTGCTTTGCAAGTTGGGTATAAGCGATTTTGCAATATAAACAGAAGTGCTTTTTACCCGGCTCTTTTTTTTCCTCATCCACAGCAGGAGTCAACTGAATAACTCTCTTACTGGATCGTGCTGGTTGTTTTCTCTCCACATATCTTCTGCGACGCCATGGTCGTCTTTTACGAATCTCCTTTGTGCTTGACCGAAATGTATCTTTACCATCTGTCTGACCTGCCTCTGCCTCATCACTTGAGCCATTTGAGTCCTCAGGGGAAATGCCATTTTGTTCTGTATTGTCATCGTTTCTTGTAAGCATCCCTTCTGCATTTGTGTTATCTGAATGAGCAAAGTTCAAACTCATTTTACTTGTAAAACAACCATTTGCGTCCTCTGACATCTCGTCTTCCTGTGCTTGCTTCTGGTCTTCCTTTCCTTGACTTTCCTGCTTGACAGCAGAATCAGAAGCAGCACTTTTTGATTCCGTTATATCCTTTCCACCATTTGGGATCAGTTCATGTTCCCTGAATGTCACTTGCTCAGCATTTATACTGGCAGAACAGCTTGGCATTCTTTCTAACTCCATACCTTGTGGGAAATTCTCTTTTACTCTTTGAGTACCCTCGTAATTTCTGGCACTGTCAAGGTCAGAAGTCAACCTAAGAGCATCACCCGAACTTCTCTCTTCAATCAAGCTCCTCTCGCCTTCAAATGACCTCGCCTCACCAATAGTACAAGCCTGCAAGAGAACAAGTATATGTAAGACTCATTGCCAAATCAGATTCCATGTATAATTTACAGAGTGAACCTAAAGCACAGACCCATTCAATGTGGGACAAACAAAATAAAGCTATATTTTAGTTTGAATTTTGGCTCTTCATAGGTTTGAAAGTCAGGCAACTCGTTTTTGGTACCGTCTTTTAAACATTCTTTGCACATTTTCAAATGCTTTTTAACGCATAGGCACCTTGGCTATGCCCCACCAAGATCCAGGCTCATTCAAACAGAAGTCAATGTGATGGCCACACATCACTTTTAGACCAACATCGGTAACAAAAGACCCTTTGACACCTCTCAAGTCTCCAGTACAAAAACCACATGTGACCCATTCGAGAACAGTTAATGGCTTTATTGGATCAAGCATTTTGATATTGTAAATGTCTAACCAAGTATATGTAGTCATGGCATGTTGGATGAAATGCTACATGAAGTGAACAGAATAGGCACTGACGCTAGACCTACATTGAATTCTTGCATTTAAAGAAAACATATTTTGTTATGTTATGAACAGCTTTTAGGCTTAGCATAGCAGTTTCCTCCAGTATAATATAAAAAAATGGGTGACTAGGTACAGATGCAAAACAATTGAATGGTGTTCAGCCATTTTAAGATGTAAAAAAAAACATATATATATAATGTTGATTAAATGATAGTACTGGTGCATGCTGGCTGCACATGTTGTGTTATGCTAATGATTATGAAACATCTGAGAGCATATACAGTAAGTACCTGCTTCATAGAGATCATCTTGTTCCAATACTTCATGTTTTCAGTGTCTTCTTCCATTGTTGGGTTACCTGCAAGGAAAGATGACACAACAGTCTCTAATGTGTACATATCATCATGAATTAATAATGTTGAACGAATAAAGTGTCCAAGTTATCAATGTACAACTCCACTAGCTGCTAACATCACGTGTTATTAGAGCAATGGGTAATTTACTTTGGTGAAGATTCTTGTTAGCTTTTATAATCTTCTGCCCATATTACAACAATACAGTTCACGTTGAAAGTAATCAAAAAACATGATATGTTTAATTCAACCTTTATTAACCACCACAAAGTTTTCCATGCTTAAAAAAAAAATTGTAATCAAACTAAATGGCTACATAAAAGAATATTCACAATATTGAAATATCCCTCAACATATGTCAAATATTTAATTTGATAAAATATTTAATGGCACACTCTTACCTGGGTTTGTAGCAGAAGTGAAGGTGATTTGGAGTTGTGAAGAATATCTTGAAGCGTTCAATTATTAGTAGACATGAAACCGTTAAGTCTGAGGTTTGAGATGTTGAAGAGAGAGATTCCTTGGTGCACTGTTTACATTTTTTTTCATAGAAGCGCCGTTTGGGTTATTTGTTTAGATCCTTTAGTTGTGACGGTATGAAGTCATCTCTGCTTCAGCATGTAGCTCTCATTTTTCTATTTGACGTGTACAATTATTTTAGGGTGTCCTCAGATATTCCAAAGACTCTCCATAAGTCTTAAAATGTAGTCAAATCACAAATACATGATTTTATCTGAGACAGAAACAATGTCGTAAAGAACATCTTTTGACGCGATGATCCAAGATGGTGGCGCGCAAAGACGCAGTGATCCAGCGCCTTTTTTTTCTCTTCGAGTTCAATTTGGCTGTATCATGTCACCTTAAAATAAAACTAGTAAACAAACACAATGTGCTGATCTTACCCCCTCCCACCGCTACTGACATTTCACCTTCATGTTGACAGTCGCCTCAGCTTGTCAGTAAATTGTAACGGTTTGTCAGCAGTAGCCTGACACCGCATTGGGCCGGCAAAACCGGAAAATCTATCCAACTCTAGTCATAATGAATAGGAGGATTTGTGCTCAAAAATGTAAAAAATGTCTCACGTGAGGACATTGCACATGGGACAAAAGCAATTCTTGTTCAACCGTTGTTCGTGTGATATGGATCTGAAACCGTTCTACAACTTTGCTTCCATTTGATCAAAATATAATGTAGTTTAACTCGATGTAAGTTCAACATTTTGTACGGTGATGACATGGCCGAGCAAGTCTTTGACCTTATTTGTTTTTTTTCTACACACACACTTTCATACACACTCACACACATACTGGGGGCCACCAAGGTGCTAGCTGTAACATTTTTTAAATGTGGTTTTGTCTTGAAATATCAAGAAGCTATATCTAAATTAAATAAATAACACAACATTTTTTTTTTAAATCGCAGATTGGTCAGCTGATTGTTTTTTATAAGATGGACAAAAACAAAACATTTTGTAAGCGAAGGAACATACCTCCTGGTCCAGATTGTACTCCTCTTTGGAATTAAGAGCCAACTTTACAGCCATGTAATCTCCACTCTTCACAGCTTCACGCAATTCACCTGACGGAGACAAGATGGAATTTGAAGATGTCAAAGATACATAACAATATATTGTGGAAAAAAAAAAAAAAATTCTATGAACATCTTTTAAAAATTTAAATAAACATGAGGCCAGACCAGAACCGTTATGGTATTTTTAAAATGTTACTTAATGATTTTATAAACAGGAATGTAAGCATTACTTTTTTGTTGAAGTTCTTAATGTTGGCCTGTTATGTTTGTAGTTCATTTTACATTACATTGCATTTAGCTGACGCTTTTATCCAAAGCGACTTACAGTAAGTGCATTTGACCAGGAAGATACAAACTTGAAGTACATCAGCTTTCATAGAGCCAAAACATGTCAAGTGCTACTCAACTGGCTTTAGATAAGCCAGTCCTTTAATAGTATACAAGTGCTTTGTTAGTTTTTTTATTGCTCAAAGTGGAGTCGAAAGAGATGAGTTTTTAGTCTGTGCCGGAAGATGTAATGAAACTTGAACTGTTTATATTCAACGGTTGGCCTTCAATACGTTTGTTCCTGAAATGTGTACAACTGCTTGACTGCTTCTAGATAGCAGCAGCAGTGTCTCAAATGCCAGTGTCTGAGATGTGAATGGAAATACTCACTTGGTGATAATGGAGGACCTGACAGGATCTCGTCGTCTCCGTTCAGATGTTTCTGGAAGTCATCCAGCGTCATCCAGTCCAGGTTCAGGTCCATTCCTAGACTCAAAGTGGCTTGGCCCTTGTCTTTAAAACACACAATGCAGAGAGAGAGAGATACTTCATTAGTTGGCAGGTGGAAACTTTGCAAACTGCAACTCTGAAAATCTTCCTTACATATGCTTCGAACTTCAGTTGGTGTTTGTAGCAGGGATGGAACGATTCATTGTTTTGCAAGTCAAATGTTATCTTGTAAAATGTAGTTTTTGGTGAAAAAATTAAGTTGTTTCCAGGAGAGGATAACATCTTATAATGTCCATGTTCTTTCAAGTTTAAGGGCCCTGTGTTTAGGAGGAGGCTCTCGGAAATAAAGAGATTTAAATAATAAACGTTTTACTTCCAAAATCGCTCACAAAACATTGGTATTACAGTCCAAGTTTGCTTTGGATGGTTCGGTTAAAGTAAAATGTTTTAATTTTCAAGTTAAAAGTCATACATTTGTTCAACTTAAATCCTACCTCTGAATTATTTCAATTCTGAGGTCAACAGAAAATGGACATATCAAAGTTACAAGATTGTTGTTTCATTATGAATAAAAAACAATTGGATATTTGTAAGCAGCAATGATTACATTCTCAGTGGCCAATCAGATGCATACCAGATTTGTCAGCGCCCCCCGGTGGGTCCTGGGAGTCCTGATTGTCGTCACATGCCATGAAGAGCCTGGTCTCGCTGTCCTCTCTCCTCTTCCTCCTGTCCTCTGCAGGAGGCTTCCTCTCCCAGCCGGGCCGCTGTGCCTCCTCTGATCTCTCCTTCCTCTCGCGGGAATCTTCTCCAGGCTTCTGCTTTGCTGGAGTGTCCTCTGCTTCCCTCTCCTCGCTGTCCAGGCTGAAGCCAAAGCTCTGGCCAGGTCTGGAGGCTAAAGGACAGCAGACAAGTCGTCATATTTATTGAGCTTCAAAATGCCTCAAAAGGCATTTACACATAAAACAAGACATAAAAAACGAAATTTCTTTTGTTGTGCCGGTGTCATGCATACCCTCCGATTGCTTGTTCTTCTCCGTCTTCTCGGACTCTGCTTTCTGAGCCGGAGACTCTTTGGTTGCCTTGGGGATCTTCTCAATCTTTCCTATTAGCTAGAAGTGGGGAAAATACAATGTTAACAGATTGTAGTTTTTGGAGGTAAACTCACCGGAGTAGAAAGAACAGCGCAAACATGAATGGTAACTAAGGTAAATGAGAAGTTCAAACATTTGACAGAATTATGACAACTAAGGGTATTGCTTATTCTGAAAAAAATATGAATGTGGTCCTCTCCTGACTTACAAATGATTCACTTTTAATATATCGTTTTTCGAACAGAGGCATTTTATGCACTTTCTGTTGCTACGTCCGGCAAAATGTGCGTATTATTACATGTTTAAGAAAGCTTCATGAAGGATAAAGGCTCAGGACGCAAGCAGTGATGTTACATCTCATTACCTAAATCAATCATTTATACAACTTTTATCAATAGAGACAGTTTTCAAAGAACTTAAAAGCATGTATGATGTGAAAATCTCAATTTTCCATGTGTGGCTTAAAGTTACCTTACAGAAATGTTAATAAGATAAAGTGTGTATGCACTTTTGTCAAGTTAAACCAACATGCAACCCATTTGAGAGAGAGAGGGAGAGACTTCACCTTTGTGGGTTTGCTGCTGGTCTTCTCTGGGGCGGTCTGATGCCCGGGCTGCCTGCGGGGGGCGCGGTCTTTGGCCTCGCAGTTTAACAGGAACTTCTCAAACAGATTAGTGGAGCCTGCAGCGTCCTTCGCTCCCAACGGCTCCTCTTTGGCCGCCACCTCCTCCTCCCTCGACTTGAGGCCGACTGCGGGTGTGACCGAGGAAGAGGAGGACGATGAGGATGTGGAGGAAGACGGGGCTTTGGGGGGTGCGGGCGTGATCTCCTGCCCTTTGCTCTTGGCTTTCTTGTGAAGGGTGGAGCTATCGCTGGAGTCCGAGTGCAGAGCAGTGTCCTCTTTCACTTTCGAGGTGAGGCTCTTCAGTTTTTGGAGGCTGCTTTCTTTCTGAGCGGCGTCTGGCTTTTTGCTCCTTTTCTCGTGGATGAGGTCTTTAATGCCCTGCAGCTTCACCTCCAGCCTCCCCTTGGTAAGTTTGGACTTGTCGTCAACGCGGGCTTTTTCTGCCGGCTTTGTCACGGTATCCGTTGATGCATTATCGTCCATCTGGGACTCTGACGGGCCGTCGCTCTGGTTCTCCTCCAGCGGTGCAGCGGCCTCATCTTCAGAGGTTTCTACCTTCCTGTCCTTCTTCCCTTTCCTCTTCTTCCCCTCCTCTACCTTGTCCTTCTTTTGCTTCCCTCCCTCTTTTCCCTTCTCCTTCTTGTGTTTTTTGGAGGGAACAGGCTCATCGTCCTCATCTTCAGATTCAACCAGACGCTTTTTCAAATCAGGCTTTTTCTCCTTTGGAGGAGAGGATGGAGTCGGGGCTTTCTCTCCTTCTTCTTCTTCCTCTTTGTCGGTGTCTGGTGCCGGGATCGGCCTCAACTGCTCCTTCCGTTTCTCTTTCTTCTTCTTCTTCTTCTCCTTTGGGGGTAGGTCCTCTTTTACTTCTTCTTCTTCTTCTTCTTCTTCCTGTACCCTTATCTTTTTCTTCTTCTTGACGGGTGCCTCTGTGGGACGGTCTTTGTCACTGTCGATGTCTGAGTTTGCATCGAACAATTCGCTCTTTGAAGGCAGAGGTTTCTATTAGAAGGACAGATAAAGCACAATAAGATTTAGATATTATTTTTGGCTATCTAGCTTAGGCAACATGAATTTAAAAAATACTAGCGGCTGAAATCTTCAAAGGGCTCCACAAGTCTAACGGTCTACTCTCTGATCTTTTCTCAGATAATCTTCTTAGTGAACTTAATCCTTTTGTTGTGTTCGGGTCTCCCGTGACCCGTTTCAACTTAAAATGATATAATAACTACGCTCTAGTTTTTTTTGTTTGTTATCGGAACAAGGCTTCATGATATCCTCCAGCTACTTAAACACTACAAAACTGATTTTTACCATTTTAGCCAAGTCTGAAGGTCTCTAAAAAAAAAAGAAGCATATAATTTGGTGTTCGGGTCTGGGAAGACCCAGCAGCATTGTTGGGGGTGACTCGAGGTCAAATTTGGCCCAATCAAGATTCATCTTTGACTTTAGACACCACACCCCCTTCATCCAATGGAACAATCATTTTTCGCAACATGCACCTGGTCTCCCCTCCTTCTGCCCCCCTCCCCCCACGGGAACTCCACCTTTCTCAAAGTATATGTACACTAACACTTGAACCTGAACACACACATGCACATGGGCAATATGTGGTGTAATGTGTTTTGGGGACATAACATTAAATTACAACAGGATTGTACGGTTATGCATTATAAGTTAGTTATGATGTAGTTCAAACAATATTGGATGATAATAATTTGTTTGTGTTTTGGACTGAGATAAATCATGGGTCAAAATTGCTCCGCGAACACCATGAACGGTAACAGCTTTCGAACACAACACAAGGGTTAAAACCCAGTGTTTTTCTGAAAAGGATAGCTATATATCTATTCTCGCTCAGATATTTGGTATATAAATATCTACGGATGTGTTTTGGACACATTTCTTGGCAGTGGGGAGTTCAACAATGTATTTCAGTTGGTCATGCCAACAAGCCATAATGAGTAATTAGGGGTAATACCGTATTGCTTAAATGCTGTTTCCAACGCCTGTCTTATTAATACAGTGAATATAGTATCAGTGATACTCTGTTTAGCAGACAATCACTTAGACGTACCGGGGGCTTCTTGGCTTCTGCCTCTTTCTTGATCTTGATCTCAGCCATGTTCTTCTTAAAAGCCAAGAGGACCTCACGACAGTCCTCCAAGTGGGCCTCTGGCTCCCAAGTGTCATCGTCTGAGCAGTAGTTCTTCCAGCGGACTCTGTAGAGCACTTCACCCTGAAAACAGAGAGAGGGGGATATGAATCTCCAGCATTCAATCAACATCAACCTGACAGGGTGGCTGGTAGCTGCCAGAATGTATCTACCGAGTAGTTTACCAGCTAATCTGATGATGGCTTCCTGTGATAAACATTGCAGACAAGCTAAATACCATTTTTAACTCGTATTTTGAGGGAGGACATTTTTATTTTACTCATTCATTTTTAGTTTTCATAACGGTGTCAACAAGTGTTCATTGGGCAGAAAAAGTGGAACAGTAAGATTTTAAAGCCTAAAAAGACAACATTAAGTGCAACCATCAAGAGATCAAAGAAAAGAGAGAAAAAGTGTGCAACAACATGGCTTTTATTGTGGAGTAACCAGAGGAAGTCTCCTAGTTATAGTATTTGTTTGACAAACAAGAATAATCTCGATTTACGTTAAGATTTTTAAATAATTTTTCTATTTAGCCGGGACAATGTCTTCATAAAGGGGGTGGGTTAGTTGAAGGGCTGCAAAATTAATACTGAGGCTATAACATACATCAAATGAGAAAGAGTAAAAGTAATTAAGTGAAACAACGTTCTTAATCTCTCATGGATTTAAAGACATGTCACAAAAACTAATCGGTAAAACAGTGACTTCTCACAGTAAAATATGTCTTTGCAGGAACAATCTTTCTCTGATATAGCAAATTTGTGCAGTTATCATATTGATTATCTTAGCACTGACTTTAGATATTGTGTTCCATTTATTATGTAAACATGCATAGGTTTCCTCTTCCCCCTTACTTCACACATAGATAAGTATGTCTGCTTTGGTGCACCTTCTTCACACAAACAGTTAGTGTATAGCCCTTTATAACTCTAATCCATGTCATTGGGCTCCCATGTTGTGCATCGCTGCACCAGTACATAAAGTGTCTGTTTTAATGGCTGCATCTTCATGGAGAGCTGCCAGCAGGCAAGGCTTACTTCCTAAATGTGTTTGTTTTCACTCTGCTCCGTTTTTGTGAGCCTTTCTACACAGGTGGCGCAAACCCCTTGAGGCTCTAAAAAGCCTCTTTAAAAATCGGAGACCAGCACTAAGCCAAGTGTGTTAATAACTCACTAGGGATCCTATTAGCTCCACCACCTCCATGACCATGTGACTCATTTCGCAGATTCTAGTAGTCCCTAAAGTCTCCCTACATAGCGGTCCCTTTAATCTTTCATTGAGGTAATTCGCCTTCAATTTGTGGTTCTTATTATGTGGTTACAATGCAAATCAGAGCATGATTCCTTTCACTTTCTCCAGCTATTTGGCCAAAATGGGTTTCTCCTGTACGATATGTTGTTAAACATCAATTTCATGTGTATTTAAATCGATCAAGAAATGCGTTAATTCAGTGTTTCAAGTGATGCTGCATAATTAAAGTTTTATAAGGATAAATGATTCAGTGAGGATGGCTCTGCAGCTGGAGATTTGTTTATTTGTTGCCACTGTGAATGTGTTACAGGTTTAAAAATAGCTTACTCTTGAGATGTGGAAACTGAATTTAACAGTACATTTTTTGACAGAAACATGAATACAGTTTTTGTTCAGTTGGATACAACAATTTAGCTGCTACTGAATCAACACTTTGCTTATTCCTGATTCTCGTCATGAAAATGCAAAAACTAAATAAAAAAACAATAGGAAAGAGCTCAGTTAAGTGAAATCATTCCACAATAACAATGTTCCTCAAGCATGAATACACCTATGTTTATTTGTAAATCTCATAAAGGAATTTGAGTGTGTTGAAAGATGGGGAAAACGTTTAAATGACCGTAAATAAAACAAGTTGACCGTGAAGAATCCTTTAAAGTTTGTAAGAAAAACATCAACTTTTAATCACTGGGAGTATATATTATATTTAAGTGTGAACAAGTTGCTTTGTAAACCTAATGCAAACATTTAAATAAAAACGGGTTCATTCTGTGTTTTAAATGTCTTCTGTTTCTTTTGGGAAGCACTTTCTAGCAGTTTATACAATTAACTTTATTATTAAATATGAAAAAATAAAACACCTGTCCCATGGTTAATGTGTGTTCTTTTATTATTAAAAGTAACTTGTTTTTTTAATTATTCTATAAAATATCATAATGTTAAGATAATACATATCCTTAAATTTAAATTGCAAATGAGAGGTTTCCTTATAATCCATCTGGAGTTTATTTCCCTTTCCTGTACAACCTATGCCTAGGTGGTAAAAGTACTTAGGCCAAAGTAAAAGTACCAGAGAGTAGGGATACAAGTTACAAGCAATCCAAATGTAGAAAAGTATCAAAATATCTTTAAAGTAAAAGTACTCATTCTGCAGATTGGTCCATTTCAGAATAATTGAATGATAAGAATAAATACATGCCAATATTCATCTTAGTACCTCAAAATTGCATTTATGTATAGTACTTGAATAAATCGACTTAGTTACTTTACACCACTGTGTGTTGTTCATTATCACGCATTGATGCATTTCTCTTTCAAAACACACGTTAGTGATCTGTTGTCATGCCAATAACGGCGTAAAGTCAGCAGCCGTTAGTAAATACACATCAGGAATTAGGCTAATTTATAGTGCTTACCGCTGTGAAAACTCCCTATGCAATATGTTTAATGAACAATAAAATCGGCAATACTCTGGGGAATTGTTTTTATTTAGCTATGCATGTGGATAAGATATAAAAAAAGAACTGCAAGCTTGCAGGGCGGCCGTCCTTGGAGGAGAGCGATGTCCGCTCTCCTCTCCTCAAGGGAGAAGTTGTGCTAAAAAGCCCGATGCTAAATATGCACGAAAAAGCCATTTCATGCATCAAAATGAACTTGAAATACACTGCAGACAGGTGTTAAAGTAACAATATGTGTCTGCATATTGTTGTAGGTGAGCTATGCACAGCAGGAGTGGAGAATATAGCAATGCCACCATGTTGTTAGCTAGTTAGCTTAGCTAGCTTTACCTCTTCCACCCGCATGTCGATGATCCGCTCCACTTCGTACTGAGCCTCCACTTCCTCTTCTTGCTCGCTGTCCGCGGTCTCTACCTTGTCAGCCTCCTCCGCCATGACTGCGGATTTGTTTAAAATTGTAAGATTTTTTGGATCCAGGAGTGGTGAAAAAGGCCGCTTTGGCTGTGTTCAGGAAGCAAAGTGTGTACCTGTGCTGCAGCAGCACCGCCCGTTCTTACCACGCAGCGATGCATTCAATTGCTGCCCATAACCTCACAATTCACAGATCTCACTTTTACGATTTGAATTTAAAACAGTTTTTGTCAAAGCTTTCAGACGTTAAAACGGTACATGCTTCACGATACACAGCACTCATTCAACCAATAAATACATTGAAATAAAGCAGAACAACGCGATAATTATCATTTAACACAGGCCGATTCGGTCAACCACCTGTGTCTGACAAAGTTAACAAGTTCCCCTATAATGACATTTCTTAACTACATGAATAGAAAGACTACAATAGTTAAACAAAATAAAAAATAATGTTATGAACTGTGGGTTTCTACTACCGCCGCACTACGGTGTCGTTATTACACACGTTGGAACCAAAAACCCCGAGGTTACGTGAAGGCAGCATGGACATTAAGCTGCCCTCTGGATTTTAACTGCATACATTTTAAAACAATGAAACACACATGGTGGTGGACTGACCTGCACAAAGAGACAGATTTAAAATGATAACATATATACATTAAAATATCCTATACTGTTATATTATAACACACAACTAACTCGAAAAGGGCAGCTTAGTGGTCATTTAGCCAAGTGCAATTCAATTCAACTATTTGTGGTCAGAAGATCTTGTGAATAATATATTAAGATTATATCCCATGCGTTGCATATCCATAGGTACGGAGCCCCCTCGGGGACATGGAGAAGAGGAAAACAATTATTAGATAAAAAAAAAAAAAAAAAGGTGCAAAACCCCGTTGCAGTTTGTAGACGCACTCCTCTCCCTCCTCAAGCTGCAGATTGTGACCAATTCTTGATGTTTAGCTCGGATGACGCGCGTATCGAACTGTTCTGATAAAAACGACACTGTAGCTCGTTGTCTACCTTGCTATGGTTGAAAAGTCATGTTGTTTGTATTTTTACAACGTTATGTTCATGAGTTATTGATCCGTGCAATTCGAATCTGTCAATAACTCAGCTCAGAGGGACGTGCATGTCCCCTCGCTCTGAGTGTTCTCTTGAGGTGCCTTCACTTATGTGAAACCCTTTATATATACAGTCTATGTGTGGAACCCGTGCCTACTGCCAAGCACTGATGTTATATCTTTATATTTAAGGCCAAGCTCAAAGTAAAATCGATGAACCGCTCCATTTTTGTGGTTTCTGTGTTGCCGTAGCAGCCGAACTGACCAGGTACATTGAGCTAAATGAAAAGTTTTGCGATATCTCGCAAAAGTATTGCGAGATCTCGCAATACTTTTGCGAGATATCCCCAAACATTTTTTTTTCAAATAATTTTTTTTTCTTCTCCATGTCCCCTAGGGGGCTCCGTACATATGCGTCATTTACGCTGGGGACACCCTGGGGAAAAGTATAACTTATAAATGTTCTGAAAAATTGCGTGCACAAAGAAATGTAATAGGCCTAAACCAAAACACTGGTTTAGCTTCAAGATGTGCAATTTGGACATGTTAGTAAACTTTTAATAGACAATGTAAAACAAAACATGGCTCCCGCTTGACAGCAGAAGGGCGCAGGCATAGCACTTTAAAAAGAAAAATTGATGAAAACTGAATGCATAGTTTAAATGCTAAAATGAAAAATACAACTTCCTCCCCCAGACCCCCCGGCAGGGGTTCGGTTTGCTAACATTGTTTTCACAACATGTGAGTGTGCATTTGTCTCTGTGGAGAATAGGCGTGTTCAAGTGGAGATCATTGGCTTCCTCAATCATTTCCCCCTGGCCACACACAATAGTTCGTACCAGCGCCGTATAGACTGAGAGTTACGTCATCTCCGTTCACTCCAACGGACCACTTTTTTACAGCAATGGCGGATCTTGGAGCCTCTCAATCGTTCCCCGGAAGTTAGCGCCAAGGCTAGCAGAGCTGTAGAGTTGCAGCATAATAGATCGTTCGTGACGGACTTTTAAAGGTAAGAAGAAGTTTAAAGATTTATATTGCGGATATTATCAGTACATCTGATTCAAATTAACATGTGTATTAAAGGATGTCAGTGGATTATCCCTAAATTAGTAGATTTAGGGAACGTTTACAGATAACAGATAAAGCTAGGATACCGGATCAAGTTAGCAACACACGTTGAACAGCCTTTTAATTGTAAATTCCGTTCTCTTAATGTCATTTCGTCCAACATTGTTGAATTAGAGAAGAGGGGCTTCTAAACGGGATTGTATGCGGGGGTGGAGGGAGTTAAATATTAGATAAATATAACTTTGGTGCGTGTAAGAGTGAGTGTTTTTAGCAGAGCTATATGGTGTCCTTGTGATTATGTTGATTATTACCTGTCTGTATAATGTTGCAGCTCAGCTGATTTTGGATTGATGGCAAAGGGAGAGGGACTTACGTGAGAGTGAAAACACAAGGTAAGTTTAATACTACTGTTTTATATAAGTAAGCATACTAAACATGTATTCTATCACTGTATTATATAAGTAATCTTGTTAGTAACCTACTGTATGGCAGGTGGAGGGGCAGTGATGTTACAGGTGGAGGAGCAAAACTGCAAGACTGCAAACTCACAAGACAGAGAAATCAAAGTTTGTTCTCCAGAGAAGAGGTTGATTTCATTGTTTTCTTGAGAGCTGCATTTTCCTTCCTGATTTTTCTTAGTGCAGACTTTGCTTTTTTGGTGATTCCTTCTTGGCTCTTTAATTTTCTCTTTAATTTTTTTAATAGATCTGTTTGACTGGCTGCTGGTTCCCTCGTATGCTGACTGGCTGCTGGTTCCCTCGTATGCTGACTGGCTGCTGGTTCCCTCGTATGCTGACTGGCTGCTGGTTCCCTCGTATGCTGACTGGCTGCTGGTTCCCTCGTATGCTGACTGGCTGCTGGCTGAGTGGGTGGTGTCCACCCTCCCTGTCTCTCCTCACTAGCCATGTCCTCTCTTTCTTCACCCTCACTTTCCTTTCTCTCAGTCTCCTCATCCCTTCTTCCCTCAATCTTTGAGACTAATGTAAGTAGAAGACATGGCACTGTAGATTTTCGAACATTTAAAATATTATACCACTTAAAAATAAGAAATATGACTTTTGTTACTAAGAGTTCATACTTATTATACCTGTGTCACCTTTCACACTATAGCTGTGATCATGAGCTATGGGCTTTGTAGATACAGGTCCCGGGGTGAATCGTGGTGCAGGGGCCCTTCTCTTTTTGACCACAGGGCGATGCACGAAGATGGTGGGTATAGCCTCTGCTCTCAGCCTAGTCTTGCCCTTTTTTGTCTTGACAAACTGGTCTGCATCAAAATGTGCCTGCGGAGTGACTTGAGGTTACTTCACACACAGAACAACTCACATACATATTCCATAGTGGTTGAATACACGGTATTAGGAAACACTTTAAACTTTAAACTTACTGGACATGTTATACTCATTACATACTGTATATAAAATATGACCAAGAATGTGAGACAACTTTATAGAAATTCATATCAAATCTGTTACTGATGCCATTTTTCATACTTTGTCAAACTCACAAATAATAAAGTTCCATAACTTCAGTTGGGAACAAAGACCACACCTTATCTCCCCAAGGCAATTTCCCATCCAATAGGTGTGTTTTATAGGTGTGTATAACCCTTTCTCCTGTCTGTTACTCCCTCTTTCAGCACAAGAACCAGAGGGGGATTCAATGGAGCCTGAATACCTGCATTGAGACCCTCACCCTGCACCCTGAGTCTCAACTCTGTGTTTTTCAAGCCTTTCCCTGTTTTTTTGTATTAAACAAAACATTAAGCTTTCCCAATGGTGTGGTTTTCGTTTTGTGAAAAAACGGCATTGAGAAACACCCTGGCCGTTTCTCAATCGCGAGGATACTTGCTTGATAGCACATGTCTTCCGAGTCACTTGCTTTAGAAGCGAGGCAAGAATCCTTCCTGGCATTCGGAAAATGAAGGCCGTTTCTTAATCGCGAGGATGCTGGCTTGGTAGTCGCTTACTTCCAAGTCACTTCCTTCAGAAACAAAGCAAGTATGCTTCCAAGCCACGGCTTCGGAAAACGAAGAAGAATGGAACAGGCTAACAAGTGTGCCACTCTCTCTAACGGTTTCAACATAAACTGTACCGAAAATAAATACCTCACGATGTCTATCTAATTATGAACTTGCTTTACTTTCACGGAACACATTTTTGGTGATAACGAACAAATGTAACAAAGTAACATACAGTGGGGCAAAAAAGTATTTAGTAAGCCACCAATTGCGAAAGTTCTCCCACTTAAAAAGATGAGAGAGGCCTGTAATTTTCATTCTAGGTACACTTCAACTATGAGAGACAGAATGGGGAGAAAGAATCCAGGAAATCACATTGTAGGATTTTTAATGAATTAATTGGTAAATTCCTCTGTAAAATAAGTATTTGGTCACCTACAAACAAACAAGATTTCTGGCTCTCACAGACCTGTAACTTCTTCTTTAAGAGCCTCCTCTGTCCTCCACTTGTTAACTGTATTAATGGCACCTGTTTGAACTCGTTATCAGTAAAAAAGACACCTGTCCACAACCTCAAACAGTCACACTCCAAACTCCACTATGGCCAAGACCAAAGAGCTGTCAAAGGACATCAGAAACAAAATTGTAGACCTGCACCGGGCTAGGAAGACTGAATATGCAATAGGTAAGCAGCTTGGTGTGAAGAAATCAACTGTGGGAGCAATTATTAGAAAATGGAAGACATACAAGACCACTGATAATCTTCCTCGATCTGGGGCTCCAAGCAAGATCTCACCCCGTGGGGTCAAAATGATCACAAGAACGGTGAGCAAAAATCCCAGAACCACACGGGGGGACCTAGTCAATGACCTGCAGAGAGCTGGGACCAAAGTAACAAAGGCTACCATCAGTAACACACTACGCCGCCAGGGACTCAAATCCTGCAGTGACAGATGTGTCCCCCTGCTTAAGCCAGTACATGTCCAGGCCCGTCTGAAGTTTGCAAGAGAGCATTTAGATGATCCAGAAGAGGATTGAGATTAACTTTTGTTATTGACCAATTACTTATTTTCCACCATCATTTGCAAATAAATTCTTTAAAAATCAGACAATGTGATTTTCTGGATTTTTTTTCTTCTCATTTTGTCTCTCATAGTTGAGGTATACCTAGGATGAAAATTACAGGCCTCTCTCATCTTTTTAAGTGGGAGAACTTGCACAATTGGTGGCTGACTAAATACTTTTTTGCCCCACTGTATTTACCAACACATGTTCTACGCCACTCCATACTTACATTTAAATGTGTGCTGCGTCGGTTCAGCCATTCTCCGCAAGGGTTTTTGAAATTGGTCCATGCGCAAAGCATTGTGGGGATTTTAAGGACGCAAAGTCTACCCATGTGCAGCCTCAAAATTTCCCCCAAACCAAGGACCCGGCCTCGGTGGAATTCCAAGTATGCTGGAGATTGGAACATTCCTTCAGCGGCACCTCGATGACGTAGCATCCTTGAAATATTGGCTTGGAAGCCAGTATCCTCGAGATTGAGAAACGGCTGAAGAGTGGAACAGGCTAGCAAGTGTGCAGGTGTGCGTCATATGAGAGGCCCCGCCTTACATTTTCCGCCAAAGATTTGGGGAAATTGGTCCGTGCGCAAAGCATTGTGGGGATTTTAAGGGCGCGAAGTCTACCCATGTGCAGCCTCGAAATTACCCCCAAACCAAGGACGCGGCCTCGGTGGAATTCCAAGTATGCTGGATATTGGAACAGTCCTTCGGTGGCACTCGATGACGTAGCATCCTTGAAATATTGGCTTGGAAGCCAGTTTCCTCGCGATTGAGAAATAGCCCCAGAGTCTCTTGGCAACAGGACCTTCCAATCAGCATTCGGCCGGCCGGCGAAGTCCCTCCTTCTATCCGCTATCCGAGAAATCTGTTTTCGCTAAAGCGGCTCTGCAGACAGATAGTGGAATCCTCCATTTACACTGATTCCCAGTTATGCGGGGGCGTTGAGCACACACACACGGGCAAGGCCAGAGCCTCAATAACTCATTGTCTCTGCAGTGTGCATCTGGCTTTTGTAACAATTCTAATGCAGGATAAAAACGTTCTTGCTGTGACTTTTCCCTTAGTTTCCTTTCCAATCCATCAAACCTTGGGATTGGTGATTTTGTCTATTTATTCTAAAGTCACAGCCACATAAAATGAGCAAAATACGCTAATAATGTAATAATAAGAATCAGTCTTTCTAATGTTATATAAAAATAGACTCCACAGGTGTCCAATCTTTTTTCTCCGAGGGCCACATACAGAAAAACATATGAAGGGCTGGACCACTTGTATAATCGAGTTATATTGCCCTGTAAGTTAAAGGTGCGGTAGGTAATATTAGAAAACCAGTAGAAACCAGCTCGAGTGCGCTAGAATTTGAAAATACACAGCCGGAAAAAATCGGCCACTTCCAGAGCCCCTCCTCCAACACACACGAACGCACACATGACCAATGAGGGCACGAGATAAGTTTGTGCACAGATGGACGGCTGACAGGCAGATAGGCCATCCAGTTACTTTAGCCGGGCCGGCTAAAATGATTGGCCGTGCTTTTTACAGTACCACGGATTCCACAGATAACATTTTTTTATGGATTTTTTGTCAAAGCACTTAAGATATTCATTGCTATCGGGATGTTAAGAGCATTCCATGGAATATAACACAAAGTGTATCTCAAGCTGGTTTCTCAAACTTACCTACCCCACCTTTAAGTTATAAGATTTGTTAGAAAATGTTTTCAACATGAATTGACTGAATTATTTTAAAAGTGGGCTTATTAACACATGAATACTACTGTGTAATATATTTAAGAAGTACAATATAAGAAAAGCACAAGTTTCATTTTGTGGGCCATATTTCATTATACTTTTTGGATTAGCGGAAGGCAAATTCAAAATGGCCTGCGGGCCACATTTAGCCCTCGGGTCATAGTTTGGACATCCCATGGTTTAAGATATAAAGGCTTTTGAATCAAGGATTTTTTTTATTGCATTTGCTTAATTTTAGTGTGTATTCTGTTAAGCAACTTTTTTTTAATTTTTTTATTATGTTTTATGGCCAGACAGATTTGTGTTGGTATATACAGCCCCAACACACCCTACCAGGATGGGGAACCCAACTCACAACTTACAGCAATCTAGATATGTTCTGCCAGCATTAACCACTGAGCTATACAGCAGCTTGAGGATTGATTCAAAATCATGGATCACATGACCTTTTTTTTCTTCTGTCCCCCGGAGGTAGGGGGTGTCCCCTTTAGGCTGGCAAGGACACAACATCTCTCAACATGATAAGATAATAAAGGAAGTGAAAACATAAAAAGTCCTGCACCTTTGTGTATGTTCGGCAAATGCGGAGAAACCATGTTGTTACAATAAAAGTGGAAAAATAAAAATAAATAAATATAGTTGGACGTTCATGATTTAAAAAACACATTGGCTTTGGTCCAGAGGTCTACAGTATGTATTGGTTCTTCATGCAGGTGCTCAAGGTTCAACACCCAGGGGAGGGACGTCTTTTGTCTTCTGCTGTTGATGTAAAATAATGGAGAAATTGTCCCCACCACTTTTTCTAACAAAGTGACGCCCATGATTATATCCACACAGCACAGTCTATTTCCAGGCTCCAAAATCAATTATACCAAAAAACAACTTCATATTTACATATCAGGAATTTCACATTAAAAAATATATATTATATACTATTAGTTAAAAAGTGCAGAACAAGCAACATCTATTTTTGCAGCAATGTTCGTGCCAATTCAAGTTTATTGTTTTAGAAGCCTTAACCACTTATAGTACATCTTGACCTAATTTATAAACATTTGAAATGATTAATCCCAATGAGGTAAGTATTACAAAGACAATAAGCAGTCATATTAACTTCCATAATTCTTATCACCGGATTTATTTGAAAATCATCATAAAAACTAAAAAATAATAATAATTACATTTGAAAACAGGTTTAAAAAGTAAATAAACGTGAAAAGCCATAAATAGTTAATATTTGCTTCACTCCAATAATGAGTCTACCGGTGGTTTAAAATAATAAAAATATAAGAGCTAGGAAGAAATAACCACACAACATCTAAATATAAACAAATGATTTGCCACACTTACTATAGCATATGCCAGAAATAAGAAAAAGGTGATTTGAAGCATCACACTGGACCAAAGAGTTTCTCATCTGTGTGTCAGCTATATATTTTGTACTCTGCTGCCATTTAAATGTGTAGTAGTGAATGCAGCAGCAGCATAATACATATTAGCGGATATAAAGTAATATGTGAAGCTGAGGAAACTGATTTCTATCTAAAATGTAACAGCATCTGCTTTCAGCTTAAAATATTCTAAAACATGCTGAAATTAATCAATTAGGGTATTCACAATTTCTTTTTCTATGATGAAAATGTATAAAAAAAAAAAAAAAACAGCAAGGATTATTCAAGTAACCAGTTTCGCATCAGAGTCCCCCCCCCAAAAAAACGGATTATTATGTGTAAAAAAAATATAAACTGATATACTTTGAAATAACTCACTCAGCATTCATTTAAGTGCATTAATTATAATAGCAGTTCTGAAATCAAGGACACTATGTTATTGAAAAGGAAAGCTAAACATAAAAATATTAAAAGGCACATTGAGTCTAATACAATTTCGTGAAGCAGTTAAGATGCAGATCAAACCCATTTCAAGCAGTAGAATTTTAGATATACGGTACATACTTTTTCAGTCTAAATATGTGATTTCAAGATTTTTCAGACTCATACCCAGAATTTCTATGACATGTTTGAACAGCTGTTTGGTGTTGTAGCGGTGGGTCGGACCTCTCCCTCTCTCAGACTCCAAAGATGATCCTGATGTCGGCCAGGGAGAGTTTGGTGGTGGTGCTTCCCTTCCCGGAGAGCACGTTCCGGGCCAGTTCCTTCTTCTTCCCCTGCAGTACGGAGATCTTATCCTCCACCGTGCCGTCACACACAAACCTGGAGACACAAAAAAACGATTTGATTACACACAAATATACCAAACTATGACATACTTATGACAAACAGACCACCAACAATGAGGAAGATTCAATAGAGTGCCGCAGTGACACGTCCTAAAACCCGGAAGTAAACTCCTTCCGGTTCCTTCGACAAAAAGCAATGCAATTTCTCCATAGGATTTTTGAAAATAGCTGGAAATAAGGTCTGTGGTTGAGACACATTCAAGAGACGGATCACGTTTTGTTCATCCGGATAATATCCACATGTCTAGCCTACTTTTAAAATGTTTGAATCATAAATCTATCGATTAGAAAATGATTAGGGTCCAATTTAGAAATAATGTTAGGATACTAATTTCCCATGAATCTGTGGGTTGTTTCCTACATGACAAAACAATTTAATTTGATCTCTGCTTTTGGAAACTTCCTTCCACAATATTATTATTTTGGATTTAATACAACCTTTCACATTCATACTGTATGAGATTAAACACAACATATGAATGCTGCATTTACAAACAACTTTTTAGCCAATAAAATCAATAAATGCTTGATATCTTTTAAACTACGGTAATGATGAAACAAGCCAGACAGATAAAGCTTAAAGTCCGGTTAGTTTGTGCTGAAATATCGATTATAAGCTTCTGTATTTACAAAACACTTTAATCTTTCTGCACTGCCAAATACCATGAAGCAATGTTCCTGTAGTTTCCATGCATTTTGAAAATCTGGTATGTTTTTATTTTGTACTCACTTACAATTTTAAATATACTATTATATATTAAACATTTCGATACATTCATTTAATAAGGTACTTTTATAGTACTAATCTGCTTTAGGCCATTCAACTGTATTGGTGTTTTGTGTTCTGTCAATTTAGATACTGCCCTCTTGCACTTATGCAACATGATGCAATAGTAATTCTGATTATTGTTACCGGTGGATTGTGACATCTTTAACTTGTCCAACTCTGTAGATCCGGTCACAGGCCTGATCCTCCAAGGCTGGGTTCCTGTCAGAGTTCAAAAGTATTCAGAGGTTAAAACATCAACCTTTCTCAACCTGAACATGTCCAAAAAAAGCTCACTTCATTAGTAGCATTACACATTCATCCGTTTGTGTGCGTCTCACCAGTGCATGTCAATGAGGAAGAGGTGATTTCCACCAATAAGATTAAGTCCGACCCCTCCAGCACAAAGAGACACCAGCATCACCTTTTGGACAAAAACAGAAATATTAAATCATAGTTTTTTTTGCATTTAATCTCAATATGTTAATACTCGTCGAAGTCCAGTAAGGAAAACTGATCCTAAGCTAAACTTTCTTCAACTATGTATTTACATTTGTGAGACAACATGAATGTGAGTGTAGCAGAGAGTTTTGGTCCGTCTGGTTTAGTGTTGTATTCTGCTTTCATACCCGTTGTCTTATTACACTTTACTCTATTGATTTACCTACAATTATTCTAAAACATGCTGAAATTAATCAATTAAGGTATTCACAATTTCCTTTTAAATTATGAAAATGTATACAATAAAAAAAAAACACCAAGGATTATTCAAGTAACCAATTAAGCATCCGAGTTTCCCAAAAAAAACAGCTTATGTGTATATTAATATAACCTGATATACTTTAAAAGTGTGCATTGATTATAATAGCAGTTCTGAAATTAGGGACATAATGTTATAGAAAATTTCAATATGTTTATACTGGTCGAAGTCCAGTTAGGAAAACTGATTCTAAGCTAAACTTTAGAAACTTTCGTTCACTAGGTATTTACATTTGTGTGACAGCATATACATGCGAGTGCAGAGAGTTTTGGTGGCGTTGTACCTGTGGTCCGGCTGGGTTCGTGTTGAATTCTTCCACCAGGTCCATGCGGCGTTTGGGGTTGACCGTCCCGTCGATGACAGCGTACCTCAGGCCCATCTGACGCAGGTGAACGGCTACGATCTTCAGCATGCTGGTCCACTGGGACACGATGACGCTACACATGACCAGAGGACAGAAACAACAAGTGGATTACACACATGACGGTAACATGTATTGGTGTCTTAGAGTTGTTCATATGGTAGTCGCAATAAAATAAAATAAAATAGTTTTGTACCTTTTCTGATCATCACCCTTCTCTCTGATTGCATGCAGTTCCGAGACGATAGCAGCAATCTGAAAGAATAGTTAGTTCATTTGTTGATCAAATCTTAGCGAAACAACACCACTGGCACAGGAAGGTGTGTGATATTCTGTACCAACATGCACTCACTTTGTACATGTAGCCTTTAAGCTATGATAAGTAATTCATCCACTGTCAAGCAATAGCTTCTTCTGATCATTTATATAGACTTTTTAAATGATGTAGTAGTTACAGAAGGGCTCAAATAAAAATAAAAACGTGCAACTTTACTAAACAGAGAGCACATCAAAGCTCCTCAACTTTCTGTGAGTAAAACAAAAGCCATCCAGCAGATATCAGACACATTTTGTGGGTTAGTTGCAGAGTTAGGCTGCTTTGCACAAAGGACGCCCACCTTGGTGCTCTCCCCGGTGTCTTCAAACAGCTTTGAGGGGAAGCGAGTGCCGTTCAGGGCCACAGTGTCAGTGTGTTGAGGGTCTGATGAGGAGGGGCTGGACGAGAGGCACAGAGCGTTCAGCTGCTCCTCCAGAGACAGGACGATCCCGTCACCCTGCAGCTCCGACGTGTCCAGAGTCTGAGCAGAGAGAGACCAGGACATCAGGGACTGTGTGTAGTAAGTAGGCAGCTGTTTGTGTGTAGGCTTTTCTTTTTTTCTTTATTAAGGAGCGCAGATTTAACAGACAATACAACCCTTTTTAATTTTTTTACATTTCCTGGATCCTTATTACAGGAAACTACCCCTCTTTGTTACATATAAGAAAACAAACAGAATCCCCCCACCCTCACAAGAACTGGAAAATTGGTCACAGCATTGTATCGCTTACCCATCCTGATATATTTCACATGATAAAGAGCAAAAAACAAAACAAAAAAATAAAGAAAAAATAAATTAAACACAATTTCTTTTAATACAAAATACATTTCAAAAATAATAATAACTAAAGGGGAGCTTTTTGATTGACGAGAAAATGGCTCAACTGTGTTTTATATATACAGTCCATGGTTAAAGCATGTGTGTGTGTGTGTGTGTGTGTGTGTGTGTGTGTGTGTGTGTGTGTGTGTGGTGTGTGTGTGTGTGTGTGTGTGTGTACCTTCTTCAGTAGTGACAGGTGACAGCAGCACTGGCGGAGGCGCAGCAGCAGGGATAGGATGTGCACGGTGCTGGACGCCTGTTGAGGCTGCTGGGAACTGGAGGCAGCCGGGTCAGACTGGGAAATACCGAACTCCTGGGCCACTGGGGAGGAAAGACACACACACACAGTTATTGCCACTCACGCATGAGCAGTGCGTACGTGCTACTTGGCCGTCGGCTGAAGTCTTTGCGGTGTGTTCCAGGGGGGCTGTTGGCCAAGACGCAGGAGACGTGAGGCGACACACCAGTCGTGTTCCGTCGGGACGTGTTCCTTGGTGTCAGGTGGGTGTGTAGGGAGTTATCATACACCAATTATCTCACCTTTGTCAAAGGGATTGGAACTGGAAGCCTTTCCTTTTGTCGCATCAGTCCCTTCATGTCTCTTCAGGTAGTTCTGCAGAGTCGATCTGGAGGGAAAGAGCAAATCACCATTCTAGTTTAAATTCAAGCTCTTCTTCATCCATCTAAGTGACGATGGGATCTGTTCTGCATAAATCTTTTGTTAAATTAAAGTTAAGTTGTTTTACTTGGATTGGGCAAAGACCACATCATACACAGCCTGTTCGTCCTTTGACAGTTTGAGTTGGTGCACCTCGCAGGTACGCTCAGGAAGAGACACCTGAAACATTCAACAGTTCAGCCAGAGTCAAGAGTGAGTGTGTTTGAAGCATTTAACACTTAAGCTGCAGCCTGGAGGGAGTCAGATCTGTTACTCTGAACAAACCTAGAGTTAGGCTTGACCAGATTCTCTGACTTCATTTAAAGACAAGTCAAAGATGAATGTTTGTCTGTCCTACCAGAGGCTTTCCGGAGGAGTCCAGCTGGGACTTGGTCCGTCGCAGCAGCAGAGTCCTGGTCAGGATGTTGAGTCTCTCTCTGCCTCGGTTCGAGCCGTTATCTACCTGAGCTTTCCACAGTTTGAACTCATCAAACGGAGAACAGCGCAGAAACCTGAAGAGAGACAGAAAGTGAATAACAATAACCTCATTACAATAAAAAAACTTTAGGGTCTAAATCATTTCTGAAGAAAAGCATGATTTTACAGAGAAAATGTTGAAGAAGGCTGTTTTCCGGGCTGGTTAATAAATACACATTTTTAAGGTTGAGTCCTTCTTTCTCCATCTGATCATTTTGTTAACACGGTCGAGGCCATGATTTCCAATGAATGTATGTTTGTCTAATGTTTCAGATAGTATCTCAAATAGATTTCAACCTGTAAAGTTGGATCTATAGCGCCACCTTGTGGGCATCAATACTGCAGTTTCAGAAAATCAATTAATCAGTTTAAGACTTTCGTATTTCCTTAATTTTAATAGGTTTAATCTCCTTGGATAGCTTTTTTTTTATTCACTTGCATTCTAGGTTTAACGTGTTCCAATTTACTTTAATGTACCTATAATAAATATAAGGATTATTATTATTATTATAGAGCACTTTACCTGAACAATATCTGCTATTTAATAAACAAAAATCCCAACCTTTATGAATTTGTTCAAGCCTTCTTCACATACTTTAAAAAGCCTAATAACACTCGTGAGTTGCTTAACACAATGCTAAACACACAATGCTTCCTCCCATTGATAGGAGGAAGCATTTCTGCCAGGTTAGATTTCAAACGTATTTAGTTAGTTTATTTATTTTTTCCGAGCGTGTAAAACCAAAGAAAATACAAATGAAACAAAAGACGATACAGACATGATACAGTACTATACAAATCAATCCAATAACAAAACGAAATATTTAATTAATAATTGAATAATCTGTAGTATCATTGTCTGATATCAATAAATAACAAAGCTTTAGCTAATTACACGTCCGAAAAGGGGTCGGAAGAAGTTTACACTTATTTAATCCGACCCCTTCTCCCTTTTTTACATCTTAATATATGTTAACATACAATATCAATGTATACTTTAACCTTGAATAATTTCTATAATCATTCATATAATATTCATATAGTTATATTCATATGGTATTCATTGTTTTCTCACTTGAGCAGCGAGTACATGTCCAGCAGGTTGTTCTGGATGGGGGTCCCGGTGACGGCCCAGCGTGCACGGGCTCTCAGCTGACAGACGGCCATGGAGGTCTGCACCTTTGGGTTTTTGATGTTGTGGCCTTCGTCCAGGACCACCCGGGCCCAGGTCACTCGCAGGAGAGGACCGGAGTTTGACGGCTGAGGAAAACCACAAAGGGATGAAGCATCTGCCAGCGTCTTCAGTGTACTGTAACTATGTCTCATTCACATCTGACAGGCTGAAGGTGAAGCTTTAAAGCATTTCTTAGAGGCATGGGTAGGAATATCCTCGTCCCCACGTTTATGCCTATTGGGCGATAAAACAGACATTCCAAAACTCACACAAAGTGCTCATTCAGTTTTAATGGTTGGCATGAACCTCAGCTGCCAGAATGATATTGAGACACTGGAAAGTGTTAGGGAATAATCTGCTTAGGTATTCAACCTTCGACCCAGGTCATCATGTTCTCTTCTCACTGTCTCTTTTCCCATGGCATAGTTCTACGGCCTTGGGTGTTGCTGCTATCTCTCTTAAGGAGGAGCAGCTTGGGGGCATTGTTGTTGCCAGTCTATGACAGAGCACAAGCCGCCATGAGGTAGTTTACTGATCAGGGGCGAAGGTTCCCTGGCACACATTCTTTCCTATGGACGAGAGCTCTAGTTAGATTCAGGGTCCATAATGTTTAGTCTCACTGATAAAGAATGTTGATTATTACACTCCGAACTAGTTAAAACATCGAGCTGCAGAAGAGTTCTTCAGAATCGGTTTGGCAACCGCTGTGTGAACTCGTGACGGACTGTTTTGTCAACTCTCCGGCCGAAGCTCCAAATAAACCGTCAGTGTTTGCCATCAAAGCTCCAGCTCTCCTCGTGTCTCTCTGACTCCTGACTCCAATTGCTTCAGAAGTTTCCCCCACAGAAAGCACCACAATCCCAACATTTAACGAATGGAAGGCTCTGATGAGTGAAACAGCATCATATGAGGTTATGTTGGCAAGAATGAGGGGTAGAGGACCTGAGGTTCTAGGAAGTTGGGAATACCTGACCTCTAACTAGTAGCCTGACTGTAGGACTCTCACAAAAGGGTCTTTGTACAATTATTCTAATCAAGAATCATTTGCCGTTATTATTTTATTTTATGATCGCCGTAGTGTCTGATTGTTAATCTTACAACTTTGTATTTTTCTGTTTTCTTTTAACCAGGAACACTTAAAGGTAGGGTAGGTAAGAATGGAGGAACCCGCTAGAGTGCGCTAGAATTTGAAAGTACGCAGCCCGAAAAGAATCTGCCCCTTCCTTCAGACTTCCTTACAGAGCCCCTCCTCCAACACACACGAACGCGCACATGACCAATGAGGGCACGAGATAAGTTTGTGCACAGATGGAAGGGTGACAGGGAGGTAGGCCATCCAGTTACTTTAGCCGGGCCGGCTCAGATGATTGGTCATGCTTTTTACAGCGCCACGGCTTCCACAGATTACATTTTTTAATGTATTTATTGTCAAAGCATTTCATGTATTCATTGCTATCGGGATGTTAAGAGCATTCCATGGAATATAACAAAAAGTGTTTCTGAAGTGAATTACATACCCCACTTTTAACTACCATGTTTTGTAGCCTGACCTTCCTCTTTCTGTATGCTCTACCATGTGAGCTATGTACCATGTATGTTCATAAATAAAAACTTCAATTACAAAAAAAAAAGCTGAAATCAGAAGTGCTGCTTTCATATACATATATACGCCATAAATGACTTACCACATGATCAGTATCTTTGCTGGGTTTCTCAGCGTCCTCCTTCTGGACGGGGGCCTCCTTAGAGATCAAACTGTAAGTGGTCACCACCACATCATAACCTGCCAGCCTGATGGAGGACAGAGAACACTTCATTCAATTGGGTCTGCTTCAACACTCCTTTAAACTGAATGTTTCTTATTAAGTGTTGAAGCCTTTAACATATAATAATAATTAATATATCAATCTGAATTGTGTACTACAATATTCTGCAATTGATATACACGAGTGATTTCAAAGCAAATGTTCAAGAAGAAATAGGGTAGTAGAGAGAGTAAAAAGAAAACAACAGTGTTGTGTGCAGCGTTTCCGTTAGCCGGTAATTACCGGACTATGACCGGTAAAATATGATGAAGACCGGCAAATCTAAATCTATCCGGTCAAAATAATCTCCCCTCAGCGCAATACCGCATCAGTTGCGCCACTTATGTGAGAGACAAGAAGAGTCAATTCTAATGTCTAACACTTAATGTAGAGAGAGAGATGTGCTGTATGGGTTGATTGTGCGTTGATCCGTGTCGACACGCAGCCCTGCATGATCACCTGCAGCGGTGAGCGGAGCAAAACACACACTTCAGGTTAGAATATCACACGTAGCTATTTTAATTACCTCTCAAACTACCGGAACTAGTTATAGATATGTTTAGTTTGACTGTCGGGTCACTCATTACTGATCCGCGAGCTGCATGAGACTGACGGGCTGTCAGGAGAGGGAGAGAGCGCTCTGTTTATTATTCCCGTGTTATTATAAGTTACTGTACACTTTTGAATAAAGTAGTTAATCTACTATAATTAGTTTGTTTAATATCGAATCATATCAATTTGTTTTAAAGCTCAATAAATAACAAAGAAGACCTTTGACCGGCACTTTTCAAATTTTGTCAGGAAGATTTAAACTTTAAAGGACATGTTGACCGGTAAAAAAATATTCTAACGGGAACTCTGGTTGTGTGTAAGTGTGAATGTGAGCGTGGTTCCCTCACACTTTGGCACTTCTCTCGCGGTTGGGTCCGTGGTACAGGCACACCGACAGCTTGCCTGCCTTCAAACGTCTGTCAATCTCCATCTTCCAGTGGTGGAGCAAGGAGGCGGGACAGATGATCAGAGTGCCTTTAGACACCACCAGGCTGGAGTCTACAGGATCATCAAACACACTGATCAGAACTATCAAACTCTGATTACTTAGCCTCACTTTTTACCTTCAGAATACACACAAAACAAAGAAGTATTCACTTGTTTAAATATGATCGGCAGTATTGCTTATATTGCTCTATTCTATTCTTACGATGCAAAGACTGGGAACATTTTTAATCACCAGTTTTGGAGATCCAGCCCTCGGCCTTCTTCTCTTCCTTCTCTTCAACTTCCCCTTTTGCTTTGCTTTTCTTGGCCAGTATGAGAGCAATAATTGTGAGGGTTTTCCCCAGACCCATGTCATCCGCTGAATCAGAAAAGAGCATGAGATGGAAAAAATAAGGAGACAATTAGGATTTGAAGCCTCGTAAACAACATTCTCTGTTCACTGGATGTAAATAGTTTGTCAGGTTCTTGTTACAATACATAAGAAAATCTAAAAAATATCTTCAATACATTATTTCCATTCAATCTCCTATCTAACCAAACAGCTTGACTTCATTTTCGAGGGAAGAAATAATATCAATTTGCAAATATTTCACAAGTTTGGAGAACTTATACATCTCACTGACTTGCTTTCACTTCTTGAAAATGATTCTTTCACCTGCAGGGTATAAGCAGGAATCCAGGAGTCACATGTAAAACCTTTTAAGACCTTTTTTAAGACCCTTTCCATACCTTTTACGACCTCATCGCCACTTGGAGTTTTAACCGGTTACCTTGGCGACACACTTTACCTCACATTGACTATATACAGTATTGATTGTCCTTCCTCCTTATCTTCCAACCATTTGGACGCAGACTTGCATTTCCCCATAACCATGTTGTTTAACAACCGGCGTAAACGGAGCTTCGAGCTATCAAGCAGTGAGCGTGCGATGTCCTGTTCAGATGACGTCCCAACGGGATGCCATAAATAAACTACACAGAATCACACTACACACCTACGCAATGATTACATTCAGGCAGACTGTAGAACACAACCTCTTTGGACCATTTATATACTTATTGAAAACAAGCTACAAAATGTAAAACCTTGGAAAATGCCGTTTAATACTTTTTAAGACCCCGCGGACCCCCTGACCTGTATCTTTCATCCTTGATCAAAACATTTGCATCAGTCTTCATTGTATACTTTTAATAAAGATGCTGTAAAAAAACAAAAAAACAAACGTACCCAGAATTCCTCCACAGGGATTTTGAGTTTCTCTCCAGAGCAGCCAGGCCAAAGCGCTCCTCTGATGGGGCAGGAGAGTCACCTGAATAACCAATCACAATGAAACAATGTTATGTAACATCATGGACCAATTAAAAGAGGACCTGTTATAAAAGCTGAGAAGTGCATTGTCTGGGTCCACATACTTTATAGAGCATTGTGTATTGAAAAAACTGTCCAAATGATATAATAAATACATAAATCCCTAAGTCTCATTGTTGGTGTGAGATTTTCTGAGTGAAGGGTTGAGGAACAACTGAAAGAGTGTGTCACCTTGATGCCCTTGGGGTCAGGGACCTCGGCCTCAGGGTCGGGGCAGGACTCCAGGGATTTGTGGAGATGGTCGGTGGCCTCGCAGGTCGCATTTTTTACTGCTAGTAGACGGTCGTTAGTCATCCTGCCACCGTAAAAGGACTGAATCTCTGACATCCCTGGAGACAAAGATGACAGAGACAAGGTGTTTGCATGAGATACAGAACAACTGTGTGGGAGGAAATACATGTAGAGGAAAGGAGCCAGATGTTTAGAATACACAGGTTGATACTTTAAAGGTTCCCTATTATACTGTTTTACATCAATATAGTATAGGTCTCAGATATATACAAACATGT
The DNA here is from genome assembly GCF_949606895.1 of Notothenia rossii. Lineage (NCBI taxonomy): Eukaryota > Metazoa > Chordata > Actinopteri > Perciformes > Nototheniidae > Notothenia > Notothenia rossii. The sequence goes on from NC_136904.1 coordinate 88,673,685, forward strand.
CTCTGAAGTGTTTGGCTCCAAACACCAAACAGATCATTGCATTACCCATAATCCCCTCTGTTTCAGCCCTGTTTCCAAAGTGCTGATTCTCTGTCTGTTACTTCAGATGAAAATAAGGAGCCCCTCCCCACGCCCCTCTGAGAGAGATTTGGTTAAAAAGAACACATTGGTGCTCTAGGAGGAGATTCAGGTGATAAGGGGGGGAGGGGTTACCTTGGTTGCTGATTGGCTAATGGTTACACAAGCCAAAAAATCGTTATGACATCATAAAGTGGCCAAAATCTGATCAGCTCATTTTCAGACAGGTTTTTATAGAAATGGATCAGGACAAAAGGTCAACCTACCTCCATGCATGTGGGGGTGACCCTGGCTCAGTTGGAGCCCCAGGGAGCTGCCGGAGGCCAGCTGCCGGAGGCCCCGTGTTGGTACAGGCCCGGGGCGGGGGGGGCGGGGAGCAGGATGGTGCCCCCCTGCCGGGCGAATGGGTTCATCTGGCTGCTAATTGGACAAGCATCAGCACTTTTACGTCCGGCCTCGGCCTCTGAAAAAATACATTTCAGTTCCAGGGGTTAGAATATATAAAAACATATTTATCAGACATAACACACATTTACACACGGCATCTATTGCACGTCTGTCCGTCCTGGGAGAGGGATCCCTCCTCTGTTGCTCTCCCTGAGGTTTCTCCCATTTTTCCCTTTAAACTGTGGGGTTTTCTCTGGAAGTTTTTCCTTGTACGATGTGAGGGTCTAAGGACAGAGGGTGTCGTATTGTCATACTGATATTCTGTACAAACTGTGAAGTCCACTGAGACAAATGTAACATTTGTGATATTGGGCTATATAAATAAACATTGATTGATTGATTGATTGACATAAAGCGTATTGTTTGGTAAAAAAAAAGCGGTATTTTGATAAACATTATATATATTTATATTATCCCTAGTGTACAGGGAGTGAGTTACCAGGCTGAGAAGCAGCAGCGAGGCTCATGGACTCCAGGGCGTTCTCCAGCTCTTTCACCTGAGTCATCAGCCTCTCCCCTTTATCAGGCAGAGCCGCCAGATTCACCACAGACAGAGTCGCCTTAGGAGGAAGATGATGGGTCAGAGGACAGACGGAAAAATGTGATACATATAAAAGATGCAACCCTAGGGCAAAAACTGTGATTCATTTGTTTAAAAGCCAAATAATAAGGTTCACAAACTCAACTGTTGTCCCCTACTTTTGAGGTTTTGCAGTTATCTGTAAATACTGAAGACTGTGACCACTTAAATATTTCCTGGTCTAGCTTATAGGTGATTAAAATAATGTTTCCCTGTCTACAGAGTCAGAGATACTGTTCCTTCAATCATACCAACAAAATATAACATCATTTATGCGCGGCTGTGGCTCAGTGGATAGAGTGCTGGACTTGAATCAGAGGGTAGCAAGTTTGAGTCCCACTGCAGTCAGCATTTCGTTGTGTCCCTGGGCAAGACACTTCACCCCTAAAGTGTTCCTGTGGGGATTGTCCACAGTACTGAATGTATGTAAGTTGCTTTGGATAAAAGCGTCTAACAAGTGACATGTAATGTAATGTAATGTAATGTTACGCAGCACTTAATAGTAACCCAATTGCAGGTGGTTTACAAAACCAAGGATGTTACGAGCAGTAAAATGTGAATACAAAACAAAATAGCCTCAATCAAAACCATCTCTAAGTCTTTCCTAGGGAGGGTGCATCTAGCATGGCTTACCTTTTTCTGTTGGAGTTGAGCAGTGAGCAGGCTGTGAAGCTCTTTAGGAACTTCCTGTTGACCTTTGACCTTAGGCTGGAAGCCAGCGAAGGTGGTCAGAGTCTTTTGAACTGCAGCAACAGGAGGAGATTTCTGAGTCGCAGGTTTAACTGACACCACCACGACATCATCATCATCATCATCTGGTTTGGTAGATGTGGGGTTCCTGGTGTTATCAGAGCCACTGGACACCGGGGTGATTTGACTCGATATAGGTTTAGAAACGGTCTCTTTTACAGTAGGCTTGGTTTGTTCCACCAGAGAGGCTTTACCCTTGTTTGGATGCTGGGGTAACTCCTTGAGAGGATCTTGTAAAGTTGTATGTACCTTCTGGGGGTGAGCAGCCTTAACATTGGAGGTAGAAACTGTTTCTTCTGTTTCTCCTTGCTTTGGGTGGCGCTCTTTAGTCTTGTCTTGCACCTTATCTGTATTATTTTCCAGACCGCTTGCTTCCGAACTGTTTCTCTCCTCATCGGAAACTCTCTTCTTCACCTTCATCCCCGGTGGGAGTGGTTTACCTCGGTAAGAATCCTCTTGATTCACCTTTTCTCCAGCCACCTCCACATTCTCTTTCTGATAGCCCTCTCTTCCCTCAGCCTTGTGACTTGGCTTGCCGTCTTTCTCCTCTCTTCTTTTCTCCTCATCTCCCCCCCGATGCATCCTTCTCCACTCAGAGTCCTTGTCCGTCTTGCCACCGGCTTTAAAGGGGTTTAGGACGGGAGGCAGACAAGAGGGCTGAAGCTGGGTGTAAGATAGAGGGTTTCTCTTATCTTTCTCTGGCTGCAATAATGGAAGACAACATTTATATATTTTTTAAACTGGTAGCGGACAAACAACGGGAAAAAAAGATTGGTAATGACATGATTGTATAGTCGGTGATTTAATTTTCCCCATGTCCAGTTATATCTCCTTGCTCGAGCATATGTGGTCTCTTTGGAAATCATGAAATCAATACAACATACATTTTGAACATAAGTGTGTCAATGGTGTGTATGGTGTAATCTTACTGCAGTCCAAGGCACATTTCCACACCACTTCTGGCCTGCCTTTTTGCCTTCAATGCACCTGTAGAACAACCTGGAAAAAAAGATGTCCCTTAGTTCAAACTGCCTAATGTAAATGTAAAACTGCAACTGGTGTTACTTTTCATTTTGTTTTGTTACTTCCTGTTATGGACCATTAAACAATGCACCCACCTGTGGCTCTGCTGTAGACTGTAGGTGAGGGCCTGGAGCTCCACCATTGAATCTTCATGTTGGAGGCAGTGGGATGGAGGGATGCTATAGGAGAATAAAGTTTAAAAACAGGGCCATACACACAAAAAACCCTATTTATCTCTCCTAACAACAAAATGAAGGAAGTAAAATCTAGAATTTGCCAAACAACTCTACTTTTATGCCAGTGATGTTTGACAATGACATGACTCACAACAGAATGTATATGGCTTATATCAGTGGAATATAATTGGATATGAATGATACAACCATATCAGTGTGTGCCTATGAGAATAATTGAGGTTTCGATATAGGAAAAGTAAGGACACTATTGAGGGACATATAGCTTTCCGCCCCCAATTACAAGGATTTCAATTCATGTCACTGCATGTGGAGTTGCTTGGATCCACCCTTCACTTTCGATATCCTCTCTTAATTGGTATCAGGGATCAGTTAGGATTTTTTTTTTAACTTTTAGATAGATCTGAATTCCAGACTGCAATGGATGGACTGAGTATATTTGCTTTTAAGAAGTGTCTTTGTTGTAATGTGTGAGAAACTGTGTTAGAAACTCATGTTTCATGTAGTAGCACTTTAAATGCTATAAAGCTAGTGCATTGCAGTATTTGAATAATACTGGTTGATTCCACGTATTATAGGTGGATTTGGATAAAAATGGTCAGCTAAATGTAATGTAGTTGATGTGACATGCGAGATTACCTGGCCACATGACAGAAATCACACCCTTGCTTGTCAACGCAGACGAAGTAGCTTTTGCCTTTACTTGGTCCATCTTTAACGCCCGTTTTTAGCATACATATGCTGCCTGCATGGGGGACGTTGAGAAAGAGATGTCGAATTAATCATCTAGCTAAACTTTCTTTACAGTGCAAGACAGAAACGAAAATGCGTGGACACATTTGGTTTCGTTCATTCAGACCTTCAACAGAACATGCCTTGTCATGCGCATTTCTAGCATAACTATTACTTTTGGAAACCAAACACAATATGTAGCTTTATATTTTTTATAAGAAACACTTAACTAATTGTAACTTACCGTGGACATTACATAAAATCTTCTCCATTGTACTGGCGCATTCACTTCAGTTGCTGTTGCTGACATGAAAGTTAAAATGTTCGTATGAACCAATCGCAACAGTCAGAAAAGACATCCGGTATATACATACCAGAATAAATGTCGACGTACACATCTTTGGATTCAACTCACTTCGGATAGCCATAAAAGTAAATAAATGTCGATACAAATCTATTAAAACGTAGAATACACCAGGACTTAAGTATACAAAGTGAAAAGTAAACAGTACGCCAGATTGAATTATCTCAGTGACTTTTATTGTGAAATACTTTTTGCAAGCGAGCCGTTAAACCGGATATAATTCAAAACTATTAAAAATAAATATATATATATTCCGTGTAAATATGACTTTTATATTGATAAAAACTCACCATTGATAACAAAAAACTGTTATGGTCGTTTATTGTAAAAAAAAATGCTTATTTAAAACAAAATTAACGAAACAGATTTTTTTCAAGACAGTTGAACTACATTACCCACAATTCCACATCTGATTCGTTGTCTTTTTTTACTCTCGCGGGTTTTGTTTTGGTATGGCGGCAGGCTTCGAAAGTTCTGTATATTATGTTTCTATTTTGCACTTTTACACTCCAGTGACACCGTTTCTCGCCCATGTTGAAGGTAAATCCCATGTTTTAAACACTTTGAAAAATGTTGCTAATGTTTCTGCCTCGTCACTACAGTGTAACAACTGTCAACATAGCTTTGTGTATCTTCAAAGAGCCTGCTAACAGCAAATATCACCAGGGACGCCTTTTAAATGAAATTGACTACATTGTACTCCGAGCACCATTCCACTATCTGTTATTACATTTCATAAATGTTGTCACTTTGTCAATGATTAGGACGCTAGATTTCACAAGCAGCTGTGGTTTACCGTTGCTAACCAAACAAACTGCCGTGGTGAGTCGCTACCGTTTAACCGTCTAAACCAGAGTTGTCCATTTATTTTACTGAGGGTCACCGACAGAAAGATATACAAAGGGCTGGGCCACTCACTAGAGGTAAGGTATATTGCCTTGTAAATCAGAAAATTCAATCAAATATAGGTAAATTATTACAAACAGCCTACCTCAAAGCTTTCAACTAATAGGGTTTCATTCATTTTGTTACAACAAGTGTCTGCAGCTCATTCCTTAAAACAGAAGCTTAAGATTGGGGGTGGGGGGATAACACAAAATAGGAAGGGTATATTTCAATCTTGTTAAGCAAATAAGTTATTGGGCTTTTTTGATCAACTAAGATTTGTAAGTTTAATTGACAGATTTTTTTTGTCTAATTGGTCTTATTAATACATAAAAACTATATTTGTACATATTTAAGAAGTAGAATATAAGACAAGCACATGTTTCATGTGTGGGCCATATTCCATTATACTTTTAGAATTTCCTGCGGTCCAATAAAAAACTGACCACAGTCCGCAGTTGGGACACTTTGTTCTGACCGGTGAAAGCCAGACACTTATTAAAAAAGCTAATTGTTCTTTCTACGTAAAGGGGTTACTAACTTATATATAGTTTTCTTGGATCTTGGCTCCATTTGAGCGTGCTGTACAGTATTTAATCAGGCTGTGATTAACCCATCACCATAATCTGTCTCCAAATCCTGGATTAGCGAGCCCTGCCTGAGACAGCACGGCATCCTCATGTCATCTCCAGCCGGGCTTCACTTCTCCCAGGCAGACTTTGTGGCCCGGTGGATGCCAAGTAGCACCAGAGCCGGGGTCATCCTCAGCCCCTGCCCGGATTTGGCAGGCTCCTTGAGACACACCTCTGCCATGGGACCCTCCTCCCTGGAGCCAGACGACTCCTTTGCATCCGATTTCGCCCCTCTGCCCGGCTCAGCAGACAGCAGCTGCCTGGCTGTGGATGGATTTACTCGGTCACCTGGAGGAGCGAGAGCTGGGACGGACATGCCAGTGAACGGTCTGTCCTCTGGGAGACATTTAGATGGAGAGTTGGACAGTTTGGAAGAGATGGCAAGCAAATCACAGGATCTGCCCCTAAGGATGAAGCTTGAACAGGTTAGGACATTCTGCTTTAGAATCTGGTGTCTCATACAAACAATGTTTTTTCTTCCAAGGCTTCAGTCATTGTAATAACAACATGAGTTTTGTTTGAAAGCCTGAAGCAGAATGCACAATCTGGTTGTCAAAATGAACACTGAAGAGATTTTATTTTAATGTGACTCAGAATATTACCTGGAATACTTGACCAAGCCAAATGAACATGACATCTCTTCCCTCTATCATGCAATCTGATCAGTGGACATCTTCATTTAGTAACCTTTACCCTACACACTTAAAATAGCCGTGCAGCAGCACATGCATTATGTTAGCTAATCTGTTGTTGTGTCCTGAACGTGTGAATTTCCGGCTCTTTGTGTGGATTTAAATGGTGATTACACCACTGCTTCCTGTGTACTTAACTAGGGATGTCCCGATCACCTTTTTTTGCTCCCGATCCGATTCCGATCATTTGATTTTGACAATTTGCCGATACCGATTTTTCCCGATCCGATCTTTATGCAATGCATTAAGAGAAAAAAAAGAAAAAAAGCATTCAAGTTGTCCCTTACGGTTATTTTTTTATTTAAATTAGATATTCTATCCAACATGGATATAGCTTCTTTCTTTCACAGCAGCATTGGATCAGTTCAATTGTGCAGCGTTGGATCAAAACAAAATAAAGCTTATCAGTACTCGTTAGCTTACTGCTACAATTAGACACTGCGCCCTGCCCATTCTGTTGCCAGATTTGAGAGAAATAAGCAACCAGGTTTATGAAAACAAGCCCCAAAGAAGCAACACATACATGATGTTGTGTAATTCGAAACCAAAACTAAGGCCTCAGGATGACTTTAAGACTTGAACATTGTCATTTTTGTTTTGTAACATTGAATAATCTTTTTTTGAAAAAAAATCCCGATCCCCGATTTTTTTCTCCCGATTCCGATCTTTTGAAAATCACGTGATCAGCTCCGATCCCCGATCACGTGATCGGATCGGGACATCTCTATACTTAACATCTACCGACCCCATCTCACAAAACCTTTGCCTTGCTATTAATGGTGTTTCCCCGTAAGCTACCCTTATCAGCAAATACTTGGAAGTGCGTGCATGCAAGTCAATCAGCACTTTTAACATATTCACTCTTTAAATGTGCAGTGTACAACTGTGACGGACAGCAACAAATACATTTACAAGTTAGAGTGGTGAGGTGGAATTAGTGTCAGTATGAAGTCACAGGTTCAATACATTCTACTTAATATAAAGCCATGTCTAGTCAACATATATTTAAGCCTACTGAAAACACTGTGAGTTGCTGTGGATAAGAGTGTAACATTTAGATATCGTTGTGTGTGTTATTGTGCAGTTGAGGAAATGGCAGCAGCAGATGCAGGAGCAGCTGAAAGCCAATCAGCTGGGGGAGCTGCTTCGCCTCCAGGAGGAGCAGCAGAGGCTGCTGGGAATGATGAATGGATCTCAGCACTGTGCAGGAGGTAAGAAAGAGAAACAACCAGAAAAACTGCACTTGTGACAGTTTGCTTCATTTAAGAAATACATACAGTACAGTGTTTCCCCTAGGATGGAGTCTTAGCAGCGGTGCTAAGGCACGTGGGCCCAGCAGAATGTGAGCGCGGAGCGTGTGGATTTTTTTAGTGTGTGCACGTGCGAAGTGCGCCCCGCCAATTTGTTTCTGTGTCTGCCAGCACAAGAAAGGCTCTTGAGGCCTGGTACCAGGGCCGGTTCTAGCCAATTTGCTGCCCTAAGCGAGATTTTATATATAAAGAATAAATGAAAAATCTCTACAAAAGACAAATACACTACAAAAACAGAAATGTATTGACATAGGTAATGTGTTCAGTATTGTATGAACATGTTTGAAGATAGGGCAGGGAGGCAAATCGGGTAGTGACAACTGGTGTCACTACCCGATCTGCCTCCCTGCGTGGAGTGGATTTAACTTCTGTTAGACAGCTATCATACTGAATAAATATTTACTGTGAATGTATGCAAAAATGTATGGAATATACTGTAGCTGTCTAACAGAAGTTTAATCCATTTCTCACTTATTCTGACAATGTACTTAACCCCAAATAAAAGAACCCAAAAGAAAGAGTTGTTAAATAATAGAGAAGTCACGTTGTAATAACAATAACTCATCTCTCTCGGTTTTTTGAGTGTTATTTTTCTGCTTTGCCAAACGCCACTGTGTCAAGTGTCCTATTAGAGTTGCCGTATGTAGTTGGCAAATATGGCGGACCATCTCGCACATGCGCACTGCAGATCGGGCAGGGAGGCAGATCGGGTAGTGACACCAGTAAACCCAAAACAGAAAAAGAAGAAGTGACGTCAGCGGCTTCATTTGGGTAATCTTCCCTCAGGGACGTAATCCGATGTGAACGCGATCTGCTCTTAGTTCCATGGGGGAACTAAGTGCTGGGAACTAAGTACAGCAAAGTACTTTGTGTGAAAGCGGCTTTTGATTTATCACTACCTTATTTAAGATTGATTTTTAGTTTTTATTTGAAAGGATGTGTATACGAAAAATCTATCTTTGATGCAATAACAATATGTTTTTCTTTCCAGTATGTTCCAGTGCCATTATTTATATATATATATTATATATATATATATATATATATATATATATATATATATATATATATATATATATATATATATATATATATATATAAGCATGTTTTGATGATTATCAAGATAACATAATATATAAGCATTACTTGGCCAGAATAACTGTGACATTTAAAAAAAAAAATCTTCCCATGCCTTCTGTTATTTATTTGACAGATGACACAGAACTTTCAGATCTGTCAGAATCAGACTGGCAGGACAAGACGTCTTACAGCCCCTCCAAAAACTCCCATGGAGTCCCACAGGGATCGTCCAGGGGCCCCCTACAGGGACAAGAGTCCTCACCTGCACAAAGCCAGCAGCGGCTACCCAGAGGTCAAGATTGTCTGGAGGTGGACGATGAGGAAGAGGGTGAGGAGGGGAATGTTTTTTTTTAAGCTTAAGGGGACAACAGCATTTGTACAGAATTGTTTTATGTTGTGAGTACTTTCGACATGATTTGACTGTGTGTTTCCTACAGGCACGTGGAACCCCAGAGAGGATGATCGTGAACAGAGTTTCCATACTAACCATTCTCATGAGCACAAGGACACTTTAATGCCAAGTAATGGTGTGGATTTGACTGACGACAACAACAGGGGAAACGATGAAGTCTTTCATGACAGGTAAAGCCTATGCCTCAATATATTACTGTTACTGTTACGACTGCTTTTATTTTTGCTGACTACATTGTCTGTATGCATACGTCTGCCTGTGTGTGCCCGTGCCCCTATCCAGACCTATAAAGTCAGGTATCGGGGGTCAGAAGAAGACGTTTGAGGAGTTGTTGGAGGAGCAACTCAGGCTGGAGGAGCAGAAACTGAAGTCTCAGCAGGTCAGAGAATATAACACGGTTCCCATTACAAACAGTAAAAAAGTCAACCATCAGTTATTGCTAAATGTACTTATCCCCTTAAATGTAATATCACTAATCTTTTCGTTATGAGCCATACATTGTATTTACAGCCCACTGAGGGTAATGGAGTTGTAAGCCTCTCCATACGGGTGCAGCAACATCCAAATTCTCATTGTGTCTTCTCACTTAAACAGAGCCATACGGACGCTGTACAAGCTCCTCCCAAGAAGGCCTTTCTGAGGCGGGGCGAGGGTCTCTCAAGATTCACCAACACTCGCAAAGCCTCCTTACCGGAAATGGAGTTAAAGAAGGATCCTAAATCACAACTCAAGTCCAGAGTAATGTCCCGCAGCAACTCGGAGCCTTCATCCATCCAGAAAGGTGTCGCGAATGGAGTCCAGCGGCTTCCTGTTCAGCGTAAAACTGCCACGCTAAACAAGGAAAACCGACCGAGGGGTTTCGGTTCAGCACCGCAGGATTTAAGAGTTGAGAGCCAGGCAGCACGGATGAAGGTGTTGGGTAGTCATCAAAGACAAAACACAGAGGCAATTCAAGCTAACCCAGAGAGTAGACAAAGTAAACAACCTCAACTCGGGCAAGTAAAGGATCAGAACAATAGAAAGGTGGGTCTGTCGCCTCAGGCTGCCAGGAGCATGCAGCCAAACCCTGTGACCAAACAGGTGGGCGTGTTCAGAGCGCCAGAGCAAGTTGGAAGTGTTGCCGCTAGAGAGGAAAGATTGGAATCGGCGGAAAGAGGAGACAGAGTTCCACAGGATTCGTTTGAGTTGTCGTTCCAGGAGAAGCTCCACCGCTGGGATTGTGACCTGCAGATCGAAAACATGGAGCTGGGAGAGTTTGAGCTGCTGGAGCAGGCGGCCGAGGAGCTGTCCTTCTCCTCCAACTCCTCCTTTGTCATGAAGGTACTTCATAAAGTCAAAAGCACACTCTCTCGTGGTTTACACTTTAGTTTCTTCCAAACACAATGTGTTGTGTGTGTGTGTGTTTTCTCTACCATACTGATTTCTTTAAATAGTATGCAATGGTGTTTTTAAGCAGACATAATCAATATTTTGATTCAGACTTTAATTAGATATTGCAGCTGCTCCTTTTTGGTTTTCCCGCCTGCAACTGTACTGCTTTATTTGTATCACCAGCTGATCGGCCGAGGGTCAAAGCAGCAGGCGGCTGTTTCTAGTTAAACGCTTTACATGTTCAGTAATCGATGGTGGGGGGCCGGGTTATTGCCTGGCTCGGGAACTTTGTTGCATGTCATTCTTTCTCATTCCCCACCCTCATTTCTTTACTGTTGGTTTTATACTACAGGCATAAAGAAAAAAAAAAATGACGCTAAATAGTAGAATTATACTCTCTTATGGCGCATTTCCACTACAGCGCGGTTTAAGCGTGCCGTGCCCGGCCCGTTTTTGGTTGCGTTTCCACTGGGCGTAGTTCCGGCTAGCGGGTACTTTTTCACAGTTTTCTGGTTCTCCAAAGTCGAGGTTCTTTCCGGGCCAACAAGCGGGCTGAGTATGCTAAACTAGTGAGAATCGCTGGCAACTTCAACAAAATGAACATATTTTACCCTGATTTAATTGTAATACACATTTCTAAAATGATGCCGATCTAACAACATACTGATACCAGTTAGTAATGGAAGCGCAGCATAAAGTGAGCCTGGCCTACCAAGGCCTAACTGTACCGTACGAGGCCCTGCAGTGTAAATGCGCCACAAGTAGCAATAGAATAGAATTAGTGTAAAGAAAGCGGCAAGAATGAAACCCGCCCGTATTTAAAATATCCCAGTATTTAGAATCTTGAGCGTGTGGATTTGTATTCTTATTTAATCTTCACTATAAAGCGGTGTTATTTGAAAGGCTCTGTTCTGTTCTTGCAGGTCCTTCAGTTGGACCTACAGCACAGGGGGCTCCACCCTCGACGGCTCTCCTCCACCCCCATCAAGTCACCACCAAAAGCTGCAGGTCAGGGAAGCGGTGGTGCTGCTAGTGGGAGTGATGTGGCATCTAGAAACAGTCCTACGAACTCGATGAAGTGCAATGAAGATGCACTTACAAACTGCGTTAAGAATAAGACGGAAGTGAACAAGGTGAGAGGAGAGAAGCACGAGATCTCTGATGTTTCATCCTCCGACTCTGAATTTGAAGACCAGGAAGTAGCGGTCAAACCACCTGCGTTTCCCAGCAGCCTTTGCTTTCCCCCACAGTCCAACCTGCCGTATGACAAGCATTCGTATCAGGACGAGGACAGCTGCAGGGACTCGGCCTCAGATGTGACACAAACTGAGGAGGAAGAGAGTGACAGCGTCCTGAGCGACGCAGACGAGTCCACTCTGATAGAGGACAGGCAGCAGGGGGGGGTTGTGTTTGATGACGACGACACGTGGAACGACCTGGAGGACACCGCAGTCGCCCCAGCCAATGAGAGTAGAGGAGTTAGTCCGGTTTCCAAGGCAATAGCCAATGGGATCCCGCCCCCGACGCAGACTCTCTCGAGGAAGGTGGCAGCGAGTAAAGTTGTGGAGCTGGAAATAGAAACCGAGCTTCCTCCGGCCTCTCAGCTCATGACCAGGTTGTTCCCCGCGCTGAAGCCAAAGACCCAGAATGCACCTCTCCCTGTTCCTTCTGTTGCATCAGAGTACAAAAGGCCAGAGGAGGAGACAGGTGAGAAACCACTTTTGTTTCCTTATTGACATGTATCAATATATACATGTCAATAACCTGTATCAGTATTCTCAAATACAGGGAGCAGATTTTCAAGGAGGGTGAGTTAGCCTAATGTGGGACATTAGTTTGAAGGTTACTCCACCCTCATCTGTGATTGGACATTTGAGAAGTCATGTGATTTTGATTACAGCTTGTGTTAACCCACAGTTTCATTTGTTTGTGGAAGACCTACACCCACTGGAGCTTAGGTGTCCCACATTAGGGAGTGTCCCACATTAGGGAGTGTCCCACATTAGGGAGTGTCGGAGTGTCCCACATTAGGGAGTGTCCCACATTAGGGAGTGTCGGAGTGTCCCACATTAGGGAGTGTCGGAGTGTCCCACATTAGGGAGTGTCGGAGTGTCCCACATTAGGGAGTGTCCCACATTAGGGAGTGTCCCACATTAGGGCAATTCACCCAATGTTTATTTCCCATAGGCCCATAAATGTCATTATTATCATCCTTATATTTAATAATCAAAATGTCTACAATTCCCTCCTGCCTACTCCCCTCTCTCTGTCTCTAACATTGAAGTATACGCTTACGAAACCTCAACTACATGTTCAGTACCTTTTTAAAAACAGCACACATGCATGAACAGGAGATGTCTGGTTGTCACTTAATTGTGTCATGTACCTTTTTAATGCAATATATTATTGGCCGATCAATAAAAGTGTGTGTGTGTGTTCGTCTCCAGTCCCGCAGGTCCAGTCCCGACAGCTGAGAGAGAGACTGGTGGAGCTGGAGATTGAGATAGAGAGATTTAAGAAGGAGAACGCTGCCCTCGCCAAACTCAGACAGGAGAACGAGAAAAACCAGGAGGACCTCAGGTGAAATATCACGTTACGTTTACCTTTCAAATGACCTGAGACGTTCCTGCTCTGAGTTACTCTCATGACTTCATGTGTTTAGGTAGTTTAGCTATTTCTCTAATGCTGTATATATTTGTTTGATGTAACTTTGTCCATGTCTCTCCTTGTTTGTTGTGCTTACTTTGTTGCTGTGTTCGTAGGAAAGAGCGTGTGGAGTTTGAGCAGCTGAAGGCAGAGGAGCTGGCTAAGTTAGAGGAGTATAAGAAGGAGGAGAACAGGAAGCTGCAGAAGGATCGTAAACTGTTTGAGAAGCATGCGTCAGCTGCCAGAGCCATACCAGACAAGAAGGAAAGAGAGGAAATCCAGGTGAGTTCACACGTTACACATTTACAGTCTCAGTCCAGTGACGTTGGCTTATGTCTGCTTTACATACACATTCATCAAAACTGAAACACTAATGAAGATGCATCTGCAGCGACTTAAGCTAACAACTTAAAGGTCCCCTATGATACTGTTTTTCATCAATATATTATAGGTCTCAGATATATACAGAACATGTCTCTGAAGTGTTTGGCTCCAAACACCAAACAGATCATTGTAGCATTACCCATAATCCCCTCTGTTTCAGCCCTGTTTCAAAAGTGCTGATTCTCTGTCTGTTACTTTAGATGAAAATAAGGAGCCCCTCCCCACGCCCCTCTGAGAGATATTTGGTTACAAAGAACACAATGGTGCTCTAGGAGGAGATTCAGGTGATAAGGTGGTGGTGGTGGGGGGGGGGGGGGTTACCTTGGTTGCTGATTGGCTAATGGTTACACAAGCCAAAACATCGTTATGACATCATAAAGTGGCCAAAATCTGATCAGCTCATTTTCAGACAGGTTTTTATAGAAATGGATCAGGACAAAGAGAGAGAGAATCTTTGTTCCTGAAACTTTCAGAATCTCTTTCCACAGAGGGGACACATGTTGATGTAGAAGAGACATGAAGAAGAGGGGACACATGTTGATGTAGAAGAGACATGAAGAAGAGGGGACACATGTTGATGTAGAAGAGACATGAGGAAGAGGGGACACATGTTGATGTAGAAGAGACATGAAGAAGAGGGGACAGATGTTGATGTAGAAGAGACATGAAGAAGAGGGGACACATGTTGATGTAGAAGAGACATGAGGAAGAGGGGACACATGTTGATGTAGAAGAGACATGAAGAAGAGGGGACACATGTTGATGTAGAAGAGACATGAGGAAGAGGGGACACATGTTGATGTAGAAGAGACATGAAGAAGAGGGGACACATGTTGATGTAGAAGAGACATGAAGAAGAGGGGACACATGTTGATGTAGAAGAGACATGAGGAAGAGGGGACACATGTTGATGTAGAAGAGGCATGAAGAAGAGGGGACACATGTTGATGTAGAAGAGACATGAAGAAGAGGGGACACATGTTGATGTAGAAGAGACATGAGGAAGAGGGGACACATGTTGATGTAGAAGAGACATGAAGAAGAGGGGACACATGTTGATGTAGAAGAGACATGAGGAAGAGGGGACACATGTTGATGAAGAAGAGACATGAGGAAGAGGGGACACATGTTGATGTAGAAGACACATGAGGAAGAGGGGACACATGTTGATGTAGAAGAGACATGAGGAAGAGGGGACACATGTTGATGAAGAAGAGACATGAGGAAGAGGGGACACATGTTGATGTAGAAGAGAGATGAAGAAGAGGGGACACATGTTGATGTAGAAGAGACATGAAGAAGAGGGGACACATGTTGATGTAGAAGAGACATGGAGAAGAGGGGACACATGTTGATGTAGAAGAGACATGAAGAAGAGGGGACACATGTTGATGTAGAAGAGACATGAGGAAGAGGGGACACATGTTGATGTAGAAGACACATGAGGAAGAGGGGACACATGTTGATGTAGAAGAGACATGAGGAAGAGGGGACACATGTTGATGTAGAAGACACATGAGGAAGAGGGGACACATGTTGATGTAGAAGAGACATGAAGAAGAGGGGACACATGTTGATGTAGAAGAGACATGAAGAAGAGGGGACACATGTTGATGTAGGGGACACATGTTGATGTAGAAGAGACATGAAGAAGAGGGGACACATGTTGATGTAGAAGAGACATGAAGAAGAGGGGACACATGTTGATGTAGGGGACACATGTTGATGTAGAAGAGACATGGAGAAGTGGATTTTGAACAATAGGTGACCTTTAATCTGTCCCCTTGCTCCCTTCCAGGCGTTGAAGCAGCAGCTGAGCTCCCTACAGGAGGAGCTGAGCGGCAGGGAGAGCCGCTGGACCTCCACCAACACCCGGCTGCGGCAGACCATCGACTCTCTGAACCAGGAGAAGAGCGCTCTGAAGGACGAGGTACCCCCCCCCCCCCCCTCACCTCTGACTCTTACACCCAGGCGCTTACAATGGGATATGTGTCTGGATACCATATGTGTGTAGGAGAAGTGAATGATCTGAACTAAGCCAGAGGTGATGAGGCACGCATTGTGATGGACCCCAGGTCTTAGAAAATGATTCCCTTAACAATCAAGATAACCAAAATGCATTGTAACAACAAATCCTGATCACATAATAATACACGTGTAAATAGAGCCTTTGTGTATAATCGAGAAATACGCCTACGGAATATTTGTAAAAGTTGTTTCTTGTCCCTTACTGAATACTTCTATCTAAAGTGGTTGTCCTGAATAGTTGAATTCACATGTGTCAAACTCAAGGCCCGGGGGCCAAATCAGGCCCTTGGTGGATTTAATTTCGGCCCGCAGGATAATTTGTAATTGCTATTAGATCTGGCCCGCCGGTATATTGCACGCACACCTTCACTCCATCCTGAGGGTCTCCTCAGCTCAGAGCCTGAGCCCAAACATTGATGACCTTGCACCCAAGATGAGATGGCAAGTATCTGAACTAGCATCACAGAGCAGCAACCTGAGTTTAATGGATGTTTCCTTCTGCACTTTCTCTCTCAGGACAACAGGGCATGTTTGGTTTGTTCTTTGAGGGAAATAATTTTTTTGAAGCTGTTGTTGTTCTGTGGGAAAATGTAATCATAAGAAATGACTCAGAAAAGCTGCAGATAGAGCCATAAGAAATGAATGCAACTGATTATTTAATGTTTGATGTTGTTTCTTTAGGCAATAATTTAAGCTTTGTTAGTTCCAGGTTTAATATGTGCAATAAACATTGAACCAGTCCGGCCCTCGACTAGTACCCATTGTTTTATTTTGGCCCACTGTGTATTTGAGTTTGACACCCCTGGTATTCTTTGAGTAATACAACTTGCCTGTTATGTGTATGATTATAGCAGCCCTTTATTTAAAAATGTTTAAGCATACTTTCTCTTTTAATTTAAGATCCTTATGTTGGAAAAGCTCCGCCTGAGTGCCTGGAAGAAAACCTCAGTCAGTCCCGAAGAGAAGGAGAAAGAAGCGAGAGACGCCCCCAAAATGTTTGAGAACAATGTGCCATCTGTGACC
Source organism: Notothenia rossii (assembly GCF_949606895.1). NCBI lineage: Eukaryota > Metazoa > Chordata > Actinopteri > Perciformes > Nototheniidae > Notothenia > Notothenia rossii. The sequence continues at coordinate 88,690,316 of NC_136904.1, forward strand.
AAAGGAGTGAAATTCGCTGTGAGCACATTTCAATGATTTATAATATTTCATGTCGTGTAAATAATAATAATATATCTTTCTTTGGTTAAGATCAACATGTTTCTGATCACACAAAAAACAATATTGGACTTCTCTCTGTCTTTGATGAGCCTTTCATTAAATAAAATATGTATCTGTGACTAGTACAATGTGGAGGGGAGAAGTGATCTGTGATTTATGTTGTTTGTTAGCATTATTACAGCATCAGTGTCTTTTTGATGGCATGCCATTGAACCCTCTGTGTTTTCAGCTCCCTCTGGACTCCAGAAGAAGCAGCTGTGCAGCAGTCGTGAGACGAGGCTCCAGAGACACTCAGGGAGCTCCAGGTACGCTCAGGAGCTTCAGTCCATTCTCAGGAACACAACACAGACACTATCATCACATTGGTTTTGTAACTACAGGTTTTTGCAGCCCGCTAACTTAATAAGGTTGCTTTGATTAAGACTTAAATGAAGTATTGATGAAAATAAACGGTATTATAGACGTGCTGTGCTTTGCATTGTAAAAAAAGATTCGAGTGTCGTGTTCCCCAAAGTTCCGACTTCAAGGCAGCTATAATCCTTTTCTTCACAAACAAGGGATCACATGACTATGTGCTGTGTGTGAGGATGAACAAATGTAAAGTATCACCCGACTCTTCAGTTCCCATCAGCTCTACAGTGCTCTATAATGGCTTCCAGCTCCCAGCGTTACTGTTTCAGTGAGCTCCCACTGCTCCGTGTCCTTTTCACCCACAGCTAATAGCTATCGTCAGTTCAAAGCTGTGATAACGCACCAAACAGCAGACAGAGCAAGTGAATGAATGACTAGCTGGGGAACTGAGTGTTGAGCCACTGAAGAACCAGCTATTTCCCTCAGGAGTTGGTTTGACACAAAGCTAATATTGAGTTATTGGACTTACTGATAGACCTCCCAAATACTTGTCTCCACGATGAAACCCTCAACATTGTGATGGATTACAGATTTGTTTTTTGTTTGGTTTGTCACCAGCGATGAAGAGCAGCCTGAGGAGGCCATCAGGCTGCGGACCCTCCTCTTCTTCCTCCTCCTTGCTGCCTGTCAGAAGGTCGACTCCTGCCAGCTCGAGTCAGGACACATCCCCAAATCAAGAATCGTCCAGCAGCAGCAGCAGCTCTCCCGTGAAAGACGTGGTGAGTGCTGCTCTCTCTTCTCTGGGAAAACATCCAACTTTTTAATGAGATTTTATTTATTTCTGAAATATTTTAGACTTTTTATTTCTTGTCTTAATTTCTCTTATTCACACATTGCCTTTTTTTACGCAGCGCAAAACTTTCCCAAATTGGGATCAATAAAGTACTTCTATCTATGTGTCTATCCATGCATCTATCTCTCTCTCTCTCTCCATCCATCTCTCTTTCCATCCATCCACCTATCTATCTCTCTCTCTATCCATCCATCCATCTCTCTCTCTCTCCATCCACCTATCCATCTCTCTTTCCATCCATCCACCTATCTATCTCTCTCTCTATCCATCCATCCATCCATCTCTCTCTATCCATGCATCCATCTCTCTCTCTATCCACCCATCTCTCTACCATCTATCCATCTCTCTTTCCATCCATTCACCTATCTATCTATCTCTATCCATGCATCCATCTCTCTCTCTCTCTCCATCCACCTATCCATCTCTCTTTCCATCCATTCACCTATCTATCTATCTCTATCCATGCATCCATCTCTCTCTCTCTCTCCATCCACCTATCCATCTCTCTTTCCATCCATCCACCTATCTATCTCTCTCTCTATCCATCCATCCATCTCTCCATCCACCTATCCATCTCTCTTTCCATCCATTCACCTATCTATCTCTATCCATGCATCCATCTCTCTCTCTCTCTCCATCCACCTATCCATCTCTCTTTCCATCCATCCACCTATCTATCTCTCTCTCTATCCATCCATCCATCCATCTCTCTCTCTCTCTCCATCCACCTATCCATCTCTCTTTCCATCTATCTCTCTCTCTATCCATCCATCTCTCTCTCTATCCATGCATCCATCTCTCTCTCTATCCACCCATCTCTCTACCATCTATCCATCTCTCTTTCCATCCATTCACCTATCTCTCTATCCATGCATCCATCTCTCTCTCCATCCACCTATCCATCTCTCTTTCCATCCATCCACCTATCTATCTCTCTCTCTCTATCCATCCATCCATCTCTCTCTCTATCCATGCATCCATCTCTCTCTTTCTCTCTATCCACCCATCTCTCTACCATCTATCCATCTCTCTTTCCATCCATTCACCTATCTATCTCTATCCATGCATCCATCTCTCTCTCTCTATCCACCCATCCATCTCTCTTTCCATCCTCCTATCTATCTCTATCCATCCATCTCTCTCTCTCTATCCATCCATCCATCCACCTATCTATCTCTATCCATCCATCCACCTATCTCTATCCATCCATCCATCTCTCTCCATCCATCTCTCCATCTATCTCTGACCTTAGAGGTGGTCAGCCCGACACAAATAGATTCTCATTCTCTTTAGGATCTTGTCCTTGTTTGGGGTCGTGGGGCTGTTAAACACGCTGCTGTAAACCAGGGCTCAGTCACGGTTTCATATTTCTGTTTCTATCCTCTTATCGTAGACAATGCAATCCCTACCTCAAGAGCCAGAGTGCAGCGAGGCCCACGAGCCAGAATCTGATCAGGAGGTCATTACACACCCCGATGGGAAGGTGAGGAAGTGGAAATATTTGTCATTTTCCACATCACAGAATATATCTTAAAAAGTGAAAACATCTGGATATGTTCACAACAGGGATCTGCAGCTTTCCTCAGTAACATAAGATGTGCAGTTTGTTTGCATCACTCTGTAAACAGCTGGATGGAACATTGATAGAAGACTTCAATAAGAAGTTGTTCTGCAGTGGTTTGTTGGCTATGAGTTCCTGAATGGAGTTTGATGCTTCTGATCTCAGACAGAGACGGTTCTGGCCGGAGGCGATCGTCTCTTCGTCTTCCCCAACGGGACGAAGAAGGAGGTCTCAGCGGATGGACTGACGGTCAAAGTCACGTTCTTCAACAGAGACACCAAGGAGGTCACAGCCGACCAGAGAGTGGTGAGGACTTTGACTTAGGTCGCATTTACACTAGTCCGGTTGAATCGAACCCTGGTGCGTTTCGTTTGGGTTTATGTGAACGCAGTCCGAGACCTCCGAAGTGAACCAAACAACCGGACTCTGGTCCGCCTAAAAGAGGTGGTCTCGGACCGCTTGCTAGTGAACTCTGGAGCGGTTCATCGCTGGTGTGAACGCAGCCCACACCAAGCGTAGTATTTACGCGTCACAAGAACGCGGATGTCTTCAAAATCTTTTGTGAAAGTCTTTCACTAAAGATTTTGAAGACATCTGCTGTTAGTGAAAGAATGAAGTGTTGAACAGTGTCGTGTAAAGTAAAAATGCTCCGTCAACTATACAATCAAGTCAGAGCCACCTGTCGTCGGTGAAAGCCCCTCCTTACTGCAGAACGTCTCTCATGTGTTATGTTTTCTAACGGACGTTGTCTGATGATATAATCATATGCCGCTAGTGTCTGTTGATCTCCAGATTAACAGCAGCATGAACATAACCTGCCGAAAGTGCCGATGCTCCATGACGGAGGCTCCGGTAGAAATTGCAGGGATTTGCGTTTTTACCCCGTTAATGTCTGACCAATGGTTGAACAGCATTTCCGTGCACATGACTTGTTTAAAGTTTATAGTCCGTTTGAGTTTTGCCCGTGTGGTGTGAACACAAACCGAACCTTCTGAAAAATGTAACAAACTGTCTTTCTGGTGCGCACCAGAAAACGGACTATTAGGTGTGAATGCGACCTTATTCTAAATGTATCTGGTTTGAACACAAACTACTCTCCTGCACCGGTTAAATGTGACCAACGTCTACCTATCCAATACGCATGTATAAAACCGTTCTCTCCTCACAGATCTATTACTACGCCGAGGCTCAGACGTCACACATCACATACCCAGATGGTATCGAGGTGCTGCACTTCCCCAACAACCAGACTGGTGAGTCCGTGAGGAAACCAGTAAAGTAGTTGCCGCTCTGTAAAATAATGTTTACCTTATTATTAGATGAATCAGTGTATAACGTACGCTGCCGAATAAATGTAAGTAAGAAAACAAAACAATATGTTCCTCAGAAATGTAGTTCAGAGGAAGTATCAACTTCCATAACTTCAGATGTAGATATTCTAAGGTAACTTCCACCAATGGATTTTATATATAGAAATGTATTTATTAGGATAAACCCCTTGAGATACACCATCTCGTTTTCAAGGGGGTCCCGATTTATTCAAAACGGGAAAGTTTATCTTATGGTTAAAACTTTTATATATTTGGCATTAAATGAAAAAAATCATGTATGTTCGTAGTGGCTTAGCTTGTATTGGCAAAATAAAAGTAAAACGCAGGTAATTGATGATTACTATGTTCCACACATTAATAATTTGTTTTATTTCACCCTCAGAAAAACTTTTCCCAGACGGCCGTAAAGAAATCACGTTCCCAGACCAGACGGTGAAGAACCTGTTTCCCAACGGCCGGGAGGAGAGCGTTCTGACGGACGGGACCGTCATTCAGGTCAACTCGTAAGTTCAGAGCCGTTATTACTACTAATGAACATTGCTTTCCGCCGAATGGGAGGATTTAAAGGTCACCTATTATGCAAAATCCACTTTTTCATGTCTTTTCTAAATCAACAAGTGTCCCCTCTGTGGAAAGAGACTCTGAAAGTTTCAGGAAAAAAGATTCTCTCTTTGTCCTGATCCCTTTCTATAAAAACCTGTCTGAAAATGAGCCGATTAGATTTTAGCCACTTTATGATGTCATAACGATATTTTGTCTTGTGTAACCATTAGCCAATCATCATCTAAAGTAACAGACAGAGAATCAGCACTTTGGAAACAGAGGGCATTATGGGATGATCTGTTTGTTGTTTGGAGCCAATCAGAGACATGTTCTGTATCTGAGACCTGTAATATATTGATGAAAAACAGTATAATAGGGGACCTTCAAAGTGTCCTACACCTTCAATTGACGCTGTGTGTGCATTCTGCCCCTCAGGGACGGCACTAAGGAGATCCTCTTCAACACGGGCCAGAAGGAGGTCCACACGGCGGACTACAAGAGGAGGGAGTACCCCGACGGCACGGTGAAGACGGTGTTCACAGACGGCCGGCAGGAAACACACTACCCCACGGGACGCATCCGGATCAAAGACAAGGACGGGAACGTCACCCTGGACAACCGTGCTTAGCAACGCCGCATCTCAAATCTCCAGGAGGAGGTCAGCTGGTCGGGATCTAGTGCTTTTTCAAATGTAATTTCAACGCGCTCTGCCGTAGTCAGAGGCAACATGACAGCTGGTAAACAGTTAATATGGAGGAAGCATTAAGCCTTTTTAATAGCATTTAAATTATTTATTTTTTATTTACCTCAAGGACACATTCGACAAGAAACAGTTTGCTAGAAAACTCTGCCTAAAAAGGTCAAATACAATTGCAACTAAATCTGTTCCTTTTGTTTGTGCCATCTTTTGGCTTCATCCAGTCTTTACAAAAACTCACATCGTTTACATTTCCAGTGAAGGCCTGGGAATAATGAAATCCTGTTCAGATTCAGTGTGAGTGAAGTGTTTGTTTATAACCATTTTAATTTGTGAATATGTATTTATTTTCCTAGCTTACTGTATATTTATGTAAAAATAAATCTTATCTTTGTTTTTACAACCATGAATCCCTGTTTTAATCGTTTCAAGTAATTATTTATTAACAGTGTATTAAAAGTTGATAAATCGATTTAGCGAAAATTAAGGCTATTAAAAAGTATTCAAAAACCATATTAGTTGCCAACTAATTCAGAAGTCGATTCGTTGGTGATGTCATCACGTGTGTTTTACGCGCCGTTAAGCTCCAACGTTGTCTGTAATTTTATCGGTACTGGACACATTTAAAAAATATGTCATACTTATTGCTACACAAACATTGTGTCGCCAACTCGTTTCTAACATGCCAAAAGACAAAAAAAATCGTCTGATGTATCGATCCTTCTCTCCACCGTCTGTGTGCGAGGGGGCGGGGCTGTTTACACACGGCGGGGATGACAGAAAGAACTAAGCGCTGCAAGGTGTGGTTAAATGTCTTGAGTTGGACAATGCTCGTTGCCAATAGTGCAGTAAGAGTTTAGCTTGTAAGGGCGGTAACACGAGCAATTTGTCTAAACATTTAGCAAAAGTGCTCCACATTCAGACGGAGGAATGCACCGGGTTCGACTGTCTCTACGGAGTTAACACAATTATACAAACATGGGTTAACGATTAGAGGTAACTGAGTTATTTATTTTGTTAAAGTTTCAGCTATTCTGTTTACAGTTCTGTCATCAGATTATTTAATACGATTTGTTAAAACATTGTTGTTTCTTTTGATGAGAAATATTATTTATTTAATTTAAATAAAAAGCAATGTTAATTTTGTTCACAATTTGTTTAGTAAAAGGTGGGGTAGGTAATTTTGGAGAAACCAGCTCGAGTGCACAAGAATTTGAAAATACACAGCCGGAACAAATCTGCCACTTCCTTACAGAGCCCCTCCTCCAACACACACGAACGCGCACATGACCAATGAGGGCACGAGATAAGTTTGTGCACGAGATGGTAGGCCATCCAGTTATTCTAGCCGGGCCGGCTCAGATGATCGGTCGTGCTTTTTACGGCTTCCACTGATGAAATGTTTTAATGGATTTTTTGTCAAAGCACTTAAGATATTTATATCTATCGGGATGTTCAGAGCATTCCATGGAATATAACAAAAAGTGTATCCGAGCCGGTTTCTCAAATTTACCTACCCCACCTTTAAATTAATAACATATGTATTTTTGAATGAAGTATTCATCTTTATTGTCTTCATTGTTAGTTTCCACATGCCTAAAACAACCTCAAGCTAAATCTAAAAGTTGATGGCTAAATAAGAGCGTTTGAGAAATTGTGCAAGGCATAATAGTCCGAATAGTCGATTATCAAATGAGTCGTTTGTTGCAGCCCTAGTGTAGTTTATTTATGGCATCCCGTTGGATGTGACGTCATCTGAACAGGACATCTCACGCTCACTGCTTGATAGCGCGAAGCTCCGTTTACGCCGGTTGTTAAACAACATCGTTATGGGGAAATGCAAGTCTGCGTCCAAATGGTTGGAAGATAAGGAGGAAGGACAATCAATACTGTATATAGTGAATGTGAGGTAAAGTGTGTCGCCAAGGTAACCGGTTAGAACTCAAAGTGGCAATGAGGTCTTAAAATGTCTGGAAAGGGTCTTAAAAAAGGTCTTAAGAGGTTTTACATTTGACTTCAGGATTCCTGCATATACCCTTATAAAGAAAACACTGCACAAAGTTTAGAGAGCATTTAAGACTTTAATCTGCATATTCCTACAGACAAGTGCGTCTCGTGTGATTTAAATAACGAGAAAATAAAGTGCCGATACAACACAGCTCACTGAAACACAACACACTGAAAATAAATCTCTGCAGGATCAAACTTCCTGCAACATGTTAAACTCAAAGCAGTAAAACAAAAACAGGAAGTCCACGGGCGAGCCTGGAGGAAGAAGAGATGGAGAATTTATTAACAGCAGCTTCAGGTTTGATGTCTTTGAGGTACAAGACTCATAGCTCAATCCTTTTCCACTGCAACATTCACTATAAGAGTTTCAACCTTTGCCTATTTTTGATAAACTGATCAAAGAAACCCCAGAATCCATTGTGATGTCTCCAAACTGCCTTTTCAGTCTAGATATTTCTAAGTTACTATATACAGTATAATCCAATGCAAACAATATGCAAAAATCCGGAGATTGTAACGTGATATTTAAATCTGGGTTAAACAAAAACACCAAAAGTTCAAAGGCTCCTATCTAAAATTGTGAATAGCATATTTGAACTAAATCTCACCTGAGCTGCTCCTTGTGGATCGGTCCTCTCGCTTCACTCAAACTCAGCGAGGCCGTTGCTCACCAGAGGAAGATGCACCAGCTCCTCATCCTCGTTGTACAGCAGCACCGTGAGCTCCGGCACCCGCGCCTGCACACAAGTAGAGCAAGAAGGCTGACACTGAATCACCGGAACAAACACAACCGAACCATAATGACCAGCTTTTTATTCCCATGTGTCCCCGTTTAGTTTGTGTTGTGCACTAAAAGGCAGTGAAGAAGAAGTCATTTAAGTAAGTATCATTGTTCTATGCATGCTTCTTAGGTAACATTAAGCCGTCTTTGGCTCTTTTCTGCTGTAACAATGTACATGTCCCCTCTATGGGACTAATATGGGTAAATAAAGGTATTCTGATTCTGAAGACAACAAGGTGGATTTAAAAATGCGGGTTCAAACTTTAGGAAAATCAGCTTTGCAAACGTTTTTTGAGGAAGGAAATGCATATATTCAATTATTAAAGCAAAAAAACCAAAACATGTTTTCGTATTTAAGACTGAGTAAATATCATTATTATGTATTTATCACAACAAGGACCATGCATACAAATACATTAAAGTGCACCTATCATGATATTTTTAGGCAATAGCATAGGTCTCAGATATATAAAAAACATGTTTATGAAGTGTTTTGCTCAAAATACCAAACAGACCACCCATTCTAGCCATGCCTCATATCCCTCTATTTCACTTCCTGTTTCAAAAGTGCTGATTTTTGGGTATAAAGCTTACATAAGCAAAGAAAATGATAAAAAAAAAGGAGGGGTCTGAGCTCATGCGGGACCCGGAAGCTACTGTCTAAACTAAATGCTGCCGTGATGAAACGCCATATCATGGATTATCAAGGATTATTTCTGAAACAGTATGGAGCTCAAAGGCTTTCTCTCTTTCCGGTTATACCACAAGGTGAGTTCCTTTTTACTTCCTGCTTCTTCACACACATGCTCTCCAGTACAGGTTAGCTCTGAGTGTTAGCGATGCTAATGTGAACACCGACCATATTACGTCCAAAACAGTCGGGCATTGTTTCTGATAGGGAGCTAATAGTTCATTTTCATATGCAGTCCGTTGGTAGGTACATAACAATCAACAAACACTAAAAACCATCATGTCCATCATACAGAAATGTACTTCCTCCAAACGGTAGAATACTGGCTGCCTGGCAACTATTTGTTTTAATGTACTCTGCTACTGTTGCTTGGTTATGTTGTTTGTCTGAAAAAACAAACACTAAAAACATTGCATAATCTCTCACACATTATAACTCATTTGTACATTACATGGTGCTTTTAGTTAGCTATCGTTCTGGGGAAGTGAAACATAATGACAGCTCTATTTATGAAACAGTCATGCTGAGTGTCTCACCACCACACAGGCGATGATGTTCCCGTGCAGCAGGTCGATCATATCCATGGCGGCCTTCACGCTCCAGGCCGGGCTGTAGGGCAGAACATCCTGCTGCAGCTGCCGGCTCTTTCTCGGAGGCTTGAAGCCGGCCACTTTCACTTTGAGCGCGCGGGACGGAAAACTCATGAGCTCGGCACTAATCTGACGCAGCCTGACAGGAAGTGGAGACATCAGAGCATTAAACTCCAGTAAACATTTCACTTGAATAATCTTTGTAATTTCTTTCACAATAATATCCTGCATATATGTGTATTTTCCACATGTATATATTTTGTACATTTGTAATGCTATTTAATTTCTATTCTAAAATATTTTGGACTGTTTTTTTTCCTAGTGTCTTTATTTCTCTTATGGCTGCAACGCAAAATATTCCCAAATTGGGATCAATAAAGTATCTCTATCTATTCACAAACACATCTGTAGATCAGTGACTTCCAGAGGATTGAATGATACTCAGAGCTGAACAAAGGATCCTCTGCAGTGTTTGGTTCGTACTTGCTGGACGGCAGAGTGTCGTCGGAGCCGAAGTCCACGTGCTTCACCAGGATCATGACGGGCTCCACGCTGGTGATCTCCATCAGTTCGGCCCGGTAATATTTCCCATCCCTGTACTCTGCCAGACACGGAGCTCCTGGAAACCAAAAGCATAACGTCTTAACAAACCCTGCACAGCGAGGGTTGCGAGTATTTTATAACTGGGAAGGTTTTGACCACAGTAGGAGCTTCCAAAACCCACCTGGCATCGGAATATTTCATTTAGGATTACTGGGAAAATACTGAATGTACTCTTCGAATATGAGAGTCCACATGATAACAAAGGTATCCCAACTGTAGCTGTGAACATGACAGGATGTGTGATTACCCAGAAGAGCATCAGGACTGTTTGAGGCATGTGATAGCTATGTGATTAACATGATGATTCAGCCTCTATGGAGAGAGACATATGACAAGCATGATCATTTCTGACGTGGAGCTAATCTGAAGTAAACATTGAATTCTGCTTTGAACCAAGCCCCCAGGAAGAGCGCCGGACCCTGTGCCAATATTCGTTGTGTCGAAACGGCGGTACTGCAACTTCCGTATCAGTCCGTGACGTCACCCGGCCCAAAACTACTTTTTTCCCATTGACTAACATTGGGAAAGAGACGTCTGTAAATCAGCGGATACTTTTTTTTAAACTAAATAAACTACCCAGTATGAACTATTTTATAGCCCTTATTAGAATCATTAGGTCCTTAAAGTTGTAAATGCACTAAAAGCCGAATCTAGATTTATTTTCCGTCTCCATTCATTCTAATGAGCCGAGAGTGGGAGCTCCAGGGGCGGAGCTTAAGGGGCGCATGCTCTGTGAGCGCACATACAGGTTCTTCTGCTCTGACAGCTAGGCATGATGGGTAATCTGTGACGTTTCGCTCTCTCAAAAGTTGGGCCATTTTGTCCTCATGCGCCAATGAGCAGCTCTCAAAGGAAAGAACGAGACCCCGCCTCCCACGCTGTATCCAGTTCTTATTAAACATCCATGCTTTGAACCGGTATTCCTCCATCTTGTGACTGTGGAACTCCCTCTCTTGTATATCAGCATGTGAAGGACACTGTTCAGGAACTAGTTGATGCTCTGCATGTGGTGACTACTTCCATTCTTGAGAGGATAATAAACACATATATACTGATTATTGAAGCTCAAGACCGTAACACAGTAAATGTTACCTTGACGGAAGTTGCTGAGTCGTTGCAGACTGCTGAGGTCTGAATTGATTCGGGTCAGAACTTCATCCAGAGTCTCTCCATCCACCTCATCGGCGCCATCCAGAGGCCACAGGAACAGCTACACACACACACACACACTTCTAATCAGTCGACGCATCTCAGAAGAAGCTACATCAGAATCAGAAACCGGTTTATCACCAGGTAGGTTGACACGTACGAGGAATTTGACTTGGTGTCGTTGTGCAAACATACAAGTAAAACAAGAATTCAAAACACAGAGAACTATTTTAAGAAAACTATATAAACATTAAAAAATATTCAAAAAAATATAGCAGTATTTACAAAGAAATAGAATGGAATAAAATATGGAATAAAATTCGGCAGTAATACAAAAAAAGAAAACAGATAGTGTGTACATACATGTAGAGTTTTAAACAATAAGGCACAGTGTATGTGGATCATTTCATCATTCATTTACTAAACTGTATCTAGTTCATTGGGTCTAATGCATGTACATCTGCATCTTTAAGATAGATAATGTTGGTATAATATAACGGGTAACAGTCACCTCGTTGGGGGTCCACAGGTGCTTGACCCGGACCTGAATCCGCTCCCCCTTCTGGGGCAGGATTGGGTAGATGAAGGGTCCCAGCAGCGGCTCCTCTGGGCCCTCCAGACCCTGAATACACAACATTGAAAACATCCTAATTTAGTCACTGTGTAGTTTTAACCCATTTTATACTACACGGCTTGGTTGTATACTTGATTCCGATTGGTCAATTCAGAACATGTGACACGTTAATCCAGTAGTACAGACCGCTGACAAGGACTATAATGACCGTTGCTAAGGAGGATCAAGAAAGAGAAGGGAAAAGAGGTTAAAAGACGGAGTGCTGGACGTCAGATAAATGAACAGAAGAAGACGGACAGGAAGTGAACAATAACAGGAACACGGTTTGCGCTCTGCAGAGTTTAAGGACTCAGATCAGAAACTGTGAACAGTGTTTTGCAGTAAAGTTGTTGTTTTGTCGCAGTTCAAGCCGTTGGTGCGCCGCGGAACTGAGTTTTATTTTCTTAGTGGAAGAAATACGATCATTTTTAAGTCAATACAAATAATTTCAATTCATATTGGGAGTCGAGTTGTTAGTTTATTTAGTATCTGGCCGTGTAAAAGAGAGGTGAAGTCCCTCCCCTTCCTGTGGGACTCATGGGACCTTGTTTCAGAAAAAGTATGTATTGAAGTCAATGGGGAGAGAAAGATCATCTTTTGATCCCGTTTGAATTCAGCCACAAATTACACACATGATGTTTGTCAATCTTAAATAATAATTTCCGTGTCAAAAAAGTCACAATTTGTCGTAAAACTGTTGAAATATAAGACTATGAAAAATACGCAACTAGAAAGACTACAAATCCCAGAATCCCGGACCGCATGCTGGCTCTTAGGAACCGACTAACTCCCCTTGTGTGTGTGTACAGCTCTCAACATGCCCAGACTTGGAGTGATTTTCATCTCTTTTAATACTTTCCGCCTCATTCTGAAAGAAAGGAGTGAAATGTGCCAACGTGACGGCCGTCTTGGTGTGTGGTGCGAGACGGGAGATGTAGTTCATTGAGCGGTTTCACACAAAAAATGTGTTACTTCACAGTTTTCCGACACATTTTAATTTTTTTGACTTGTAAAATTATATTTTAAATTGACAAACATCATATGTGTAATTCGTGGCACAATTCAAACGGGATCGAAGGATAATCTTTCTCTCTCCATTGACTTCAATGCATAACTTTTCCGAAATAAGATCCCACGGGCTCAACCGCCTCTCTATAAGCAGGATAATGTGCAGCGTTATCCCTTACTTATTGAATGGGCTCCATCACCAGGTCAGGAGTGATATTGATCTTAATGTTTACTTATTGCTGTTACGTGTGGCTCTCTTTAATATTAGTTTTCTAATCTCCAATTCTTATTTTAATACCTCAGTGTCGATGTCCCAGTCATCCAGGAGGCGAGCAGGAGGCATCACTGCGAATTCCTGCACAGAAAACACAACAGTTTATTCTCGAGTGTGTTGTGGCAGCATGGCTTTATTTTTGGAAACCAGAAGACGAG